>NW_024741047.1:0-9896 GCF_018991925.1 Homarus americanus | reverse complement strand
GGTATATTAAACAGAAAGAACTTATTATAATATGGTATATTAAAAAGAAAGAACTTACTATAATATGGTATATTAAACAGAAAGAACTTACTATAATATGGTATATTAAACAGAAAGAACTTACTATATGGTATATTAAAGAGAAAGAACTTACTATAATAAGGTACATTAAACAGAAAGAACTTACAATAATATGGTATATTAAACAGAAAGAACTTATTATAATATGGTATACTAAAAAGAAAGAACTTACTATAACATGGTATATTAAACAGAAAGAACTTACTATAATATGGTTTATTAAGGAGAAAGAACTTACTATAATATGGTATATTAAAGAGAAAGAACTTACTATAATATGGTATATTAAAGAGAAAGAACTTACTATAATATGGTATATTAAAGAGAAAGAACTTACTATAATATGGTATATTAAAGAGAAAGAACTTACTATAATATGGTATATTAAAGAGAAAGAACTTACTATAATATGGTTTATTAAAGAGAAAGAACTTACTATAATATGGTATATTAAAGAGAAAGAACTTACTATAATATGGTATATTAAAGAGAAAGAACTTACTATAATATGGTATATTAAAAAGAAAGAACTTACTATAATATGGTATATTAAACAGAAAGAACTTACTATAATATGGTATATTATACAGAAAGAACTTACTATAATATGGTATATTAAAGAGAAAGAACTTACTATAATATGGTATATTAAACAGAAAGAACTTACTATAATATGGTATATTTAAGAGAAAGAACTTACTATAATATGGTATATTAAACAGAAAGAACTTACTATAATATGGTATATTAAACAGAAAGAACTTACTATAACATGGTATATTAAACAGAAAGAACTTACTATAATATGGTATATTAAACAGAAAGAACTTACTATAATATGGTATATTCAAGAGAAAGAATTTTCTATATGGTATATTAAACAGAAAGAACTTACTATAATAAGGTATATTAAACAGAAAGAACTTACTATAATATGGTATATTAAACAGAAAGAACTTACTATAATATGGTATATTAACAGAAAGAACTTACTTTAATATGGTATATTAAACGGAAAGAACTTACTATGATATGGCATATTAAACAGAAAGAACTTACTATATTATGGTATATTAAACAGAAAGATCTTACTATAATATGGTATACTGAACAGAAAGAACTTACTATAGTATGGTATATTAAACAGAAAGAACTTACTATAATATGGTATATTAAACAGAAAGAACTTACTATAATATGGTATATTAAACAGAAAGAACTTACTATAATATGGTATATTAAACAGAAAGATCTTACTATAATATGGTATACTGAACAGAAAGAACTTACTATAGTATGGTATATTAAACAGAAAGAACTTACTATAATATGGTATATTAAACAGAAAGAACTTACTATAATATGGTATATACCGTATATTAAACAGAAAGAACTTACTACGTATAATATAGTATATTAAACAAAGAACTTACTAGTATATGGTGTAATTTTACGTTTTGGGGGGACGTGAGAGCATCGGCTTTGATCCTGCCTGGACGGTGGAGTGTTTTGAAATATGTCATAAACAACAAATTTGGCAAACAAACCCAGTTCAATTTGACAGTAATGTATTGCTGTGAAAAGAACTTTATTAGAAAGATGTTTATAAATAAAAGTGGGTTTAATCTTGGCACACAAACCCAGTTCAATTTGACAGTAATGTATTGCTGTGAAAAGAACTTTATTAGAAAGTTTATAAATAGAAGTGGGTTTATTCTTGGCACACAAACCCAGGTAGAATATTATAAAAAAATAAACTTAAATCCACAAAAAATCTAAAAATACGATTTACTGAATTTGTTATAACTCAAAGGTGAAAATACCTGACCCTAATATTCCCTAATTAACCTTCCCTTATCTGTAAATTTGCAGTAGTTCACACAACTCTGTTATTAAGTCAAAACTGTTTTTCTAGTGTTTTTTGTTTTAATTGGTTCTGACCTTTATTTTACCCACTGCCTGCTTGGGGGGGGTTCTCGTGATGTCAAACAAAAATCATGGCCAAGTGAATACAAATTACACCAAAAAAAAACCACACTAGAAAAACATATAAATAGAACCTTTTTTGGGGATGACCTGACCTGACTGACCTGACCTAACCTAAATCTCACCATATGATGGAATCACTTATTTCTTACCTTATTGGTCTGGTTCATGCCAAATATGTTGGTCTTGACGATATTTACATTCGTTCTTACACTTACTTTACTGAGGTCAGGAGAACACCATGAGATCTAAAAAGTGATATAGCTTGTTCGTTTTTTCCCCCAAAACACACAATCAGCTCCATATAATTTAAGTGACACCCATTGCAGACTTCCATGGTAGGAAATGAATTTGAATTTCAAAATATTAGAGACCCAAAATTACAATAGAATCTGATTGGGCAAAAAATACCACGAATTAAACCACAATTCATTGCATCTCCAAAGCTTTTTATTGACCGCGTCACGTGTACGGGATCGCATGCGCATGACGATTTATGAAGGGAACACGCCGAGTGGGAGGTTGGGTAGGCGATAATGGTGGAAGATTAATGAAAGAAAATAGACAAAGATTTGGCATGCGCTATCTCTGTTATTATATGTTTGCGACGGTAATGTAATCAAAGAAAAATTATAGTATCACACCAGTCTTTATTTCCATATTAAAAATAGTTTTTCCTATTATTTTGATGAGTTTCGAACGAATTTGATATTCATTTCCATCGTAAATCACATGCTTTTTAGATCCCCCCTCCCCCCCCGACCTACAATCATAACGGAAAACGTAGGATTTCTTTTTTAGAATAAATAACAAATTATATTACCAACCAACAAAGAAAACCTAACCTAACCCGTTGTTCATGCCCCAGACGCTTAAAGAGCGAACACGAAGGCCTGGAGCGATGCGTGAGCAGGGGTCCAGACCACCTCCGCCATAAGTAAACAAATCATGGCGACACTTGTGATGTGACAGGAAAGTATTAATCTTGAAAAATTAATATTTCGATTATCCTTAATTTCCGGTGGAAATATCACAGAAGAAAAATGTCTTAGAATTGTGTAAACATAACGAGATACATATTTTTAATAAGGAAATAAAGACAGTGGTAAATTTGTATAAGTGCACACAACTCTGTTAGAGAGTAAAAAAATATATTTTCCAGTGTATTTAAGTGTGTTTAGATCGGTTATGACCTTCATTTCCATCGGAAATTGGTCAGTTTTTTTCGATTTTTCTTTGGTGGGGCGTTTTCCGAAAATATAATGGCTAAGCGAATACAAAATACACAAAACACACTAGAAAAACATAAATCTGATCTAACCTAACCTAACTGACTCACCACATGATGGAATCACTTATTTCTTACCGTATTGGCAGTTTCTTCTGTCTTTGGGATAAGGGATGAGTTACCACAATGCCACATATGTTGGTCTTGACGATATTTACATTAGTTCTTGCACTTAGGACACTTTATTGAGGTCGGAAGAGCACCATGAGATCTAAGAAATGCTATACTTTCTTTGTTTTTTTTCCAAAAAACTCTCAATCAGCTCCATATAATTGAAGTTACACCCATCGCAGACTTCCATGGTTGGAAATGAATTTGAATTTCGAAATATGACCCAAAATAAAAATCGAATTGGATTGGGTCAAAAATACAGCGAATTAAACCACAAATCATTTTAATTGGTTGCCCGAAAAAACGCTTTTGATTGGCCGCGTGACGTGTACGGGAACGCATGCGCGTGATGATTTATGAAGGAGACACGCAGTGTGGGAGGTGTGGTAGGCGATAATGGCTGAAGATTAATGGAAGAAAATAGAGAAAAAATTTTATATTCTATCTTCGTTATTATACATTTGCGACAGTAATGTAATAGAAGAAAATTATCTTATAATTAGACGTCTTATTCGAATAAGATAATAGATTAGGGGGTAGGAATGTTGTGTGCAGAATTACAATAATACCAGACTGGTGTGATACTATAAATTCACCGAAAATTATCTTAAAATTATACGTCTTTTTCGAATGATAATAGATTTGGGGTAGGAAAGTTGTGTGAACTACAGTAAAAATACCCCCTTATCTTCTTTTAATAATAAATCCCTCCTGATATTCCCCTCATCATGTCAAAATACCAATCAACATCCTAAATTGTGCTTAAAGTTGAAAAAATATAATTAATTAATCGTCGTATGGGAGTGGCAGCCATAGAGGGTTTCAACATACCCTCACCTTATATCACCTTATTTAACCTCATTAACCTTATTTCCTCATATCTACTAACTCCTTATACTCTTATATTTTATTCTAGGTAGTACTTAGTGGTTAAATAAACCCATAACTCACGAAAATTGCCTCTAAATATGGTAGTCGTGGGAGTCACTTCTGTCAGCTAGACTTTCACATCAGCGAGAACGTCTCTCAGCTGGATGTGACGTGATTTTATGTTAGGTGTACTACCACGAACACTTTCCATGACTTACTTTTTTTATTTTCTCCCTACTAAAACTATACATTATTGATTTTATTGATGGATTATTTTAAAAATCTTATTTTATTATGTTCTAGACGAGGCTAATTTTATTAATATCCTATTGTCTAAAAAATAATTAAAAACACAGAATAACACTGATATCTGTATCCTGTATCTACAGACCTAAAACAAGAAACCTAACTTTATTCAATAAATTATAAATTACTAATAGTATTCTTAAACATAGTTTGTATAACTTAGCTTCAATTAATTCGCATAAAGTGACAGATAAAAAAATACAAAATAGTCTAGGCATTTGTTTACAGTATTTCAGTAACATAGTTTATTTTGCTCACTGGAGATGTTTTTCCCAGTATGCTTGATCTTCTATAATAATTATTACGTATTTAAGCTTTTATTTATATTACGGTCAAGCTTAATTAACACAATATTGATATAAAACACTTTAATTTACTCTCTCTCTCTCTATATATATATATATATATATATATATATATATATATATATATATATATATATATATATATATATATATATATATATACAGTATATATTGTGGGGTTCAAGATGTTTGGTTCACTCAGGATGGGGTGGAGAAAGGAAACTCACAATGTGCTCTCTATATACATGTTGTATTGGATGTACAATGCAGCTTGGTGCTTGGAAGGCAGCATGGTTACAAGCGTGATGTAGAGAAAGCTGGTTGGTTAGGAGGACCAGCATGTGGGTCGCCATGCTCGCCGGCGGGAGCGAGGACCACCAGGCAGGCGGAGGGGGTGTTGCTGGCTGGTTGGTATAGGTAGAAAAGAGCGATCACGACGAAGTCAGGTCATAAATAGCGGGGGTAGGCGTGGCTTAGTAGTTGACCCCCGCTCCGTGATGTATGGCGGCGCTGGTTGACCTAGACCACGAGGCATACACTGGGGAATTGGTGGGGTCGGCTTCTCAGCGACAAACAGCGTTTGTAGGGGAGAAATCCACTACAATATATATATATATATATATATATATATATATATATATATATATTCCAGAAATTTCAGAGTAATTTCAAATGCCCCGCCACGAGTGATACTGAGCGTTCAAGGTCATCTGAGGGGAGGGAGCGCTGCCTGCTCGTAGCGAGAGATTGCGGAACTAGGCCTATATGATATTAAATATGATTTACCGAATTAATAATGATGCGATTCATGAAGTTAAGGGACTATTATTGAATTTGAAATTATTATAGATCGTTTAGCAGTCTGAATAATGTTACGGGTGTCCCAAGGAGTTATTAGTTAGGCGGTAAATATATCACGTAGGCCCAAGCTAGCGCCTTGGGGAGACACGACGCTGGCTAGCCCAGTCCCGGAGAGCAGTCACACAGACAAGACGTTCCGCGCGTCCATCAGAAATAGTCACGTGGCCTAGTCACCTGTGCTGCGCTATTGCAGTATAACAAGTAAGTCTCATTCGATTTCAGACAGGGTTAGATAGGGCAGTGGTAAAGTTAACTAGAGCTAACAGTGAGTTCATTTCAGGGTTTCCGTCAGAACCCACTTGACTGGAGTTGACTGGAGTTGACCGGAGTTGACTGCGAGAGATTGACTGCCGTTGATGATTGAGGGTGGCGATTGTCGCCATTGGACCGATCAGTGTAGGCCTGTCACTGTTTAGCGGGGTAGCAAAGGATCTCTTGAGTGAACGAGTGCTCCCGACAACTAACACGACACGGGACCAGCATCAGCAGTGGGTGATCAGTTCTTACCACTCCGGTGCACAACCCCACATGTCCCGAGCAGCTAGTGAAACCCTCTTGCTAACGGGAAGCTAAAGTTTCTCTCAACTGCGCAAGGTCTGATTGGCTCACTCTCTTCCTGCCCATGGACGCACTGGGAGTACACTGAGGCTATCTGAGTATATTAATGGTCACACACTGAGACCGTGAGTCTAGGACTCTAGGAGATACCTAGAGGAACATTTTATCTTCCTTATCACGGGTGTAGTTAACACCATTCCTCAGACTGATATTATCTTGACGTGTGTAGTTTAATATTTCTTAAATAATTTTGATAGTAGTGTTTTTTTGAATGTTTGTGCCATTAAGTGGAACCAGAGTGATACTGTGATTTGATTCTTTTAATGCCTCTAATTCTTCATAATTCTGATCTCAGGTATAACCTTGTTCCCCAGAGCAGTGGTTAGGTTAGGTTAGGAAGTGTACACCTGTTGGGGTGCTATAATTTTGTTGAGTGATATTATTTTGCTGAAAGCCCTTAGGGCCTATTCATTGTAGAGTATTTAATTTCTTATCTTTTATTACCATTCCTCAGTGACTGATATTATTTTGTTGAAGACCCTTAAGGCCTATTCATTGTGGAGTATTTAATTTCTTATTTTTTAGTACCATTTCCTAAGTGACTGATATTATTTTGTGAAAGCCCTTAAGAGGCCTGTTTCATGTGTGCAAGCAACATTTATTAATACTTCAAATTTATTGTTGCCTGTGTTTCTAATAATTTCTATGTCATTTATAACTTTTATTCCCCAGAGTAGTGGTTAAAGTTTAAGTTAAGAGGTGCGCATATTGGTGTACCATTATTTGATTGTGTTTGTAGTGTTGGAGGGAATATAAGTGTCTAAATTTTACAGTGTGTCTCATTCATCCCAGTCACAGACGCTATCCTTCCACGGGTCACGGACAGTTCATTTTGTGTAGTAGATTTAAGTGTTCTTGTGCTGGTTCGGGATTTTTCTCAAAGGGGCGCTTCCACTGCCTTTACCATCTATTAAATTTTAATAAACCCCAAGTCAAGTGAGAAATTAAAGTCCAGCAAATTCCGACCGGTTACAAATGGTAGCAGAGCGTAGTTTTTAATGTCGTGACTGATAGTACTGTGGTTGGGATAATGAACGCCATCATGTGTTGGTTAGCAATGGTAGGGATTGAACTCGCACTGATGCTCATCCTTGTGCCCGGACTGAGTTGGTTAGGCTTGACAATAGAGATGTGTATGAGGAGGAAGAGAGACGGCCGCGGGACCTTGGTACAGCTGAGAGAGGAGTTCGGAGACCTAAAGAGGGATTATCAAGCACAGGTAAACAGGTTCAAGTGGGAGTCTCAGGCACACATTCAACGGTTCAGGGAGGAAACAAGGGGTGAATGTCAGGCACACGTCCAGCAGTCAAGGAAGTGTGAGGTCCAAGTGGGAAATATAGGGGTACGTAAGTAGTTCAGAGAGGTTGATCGAGCCCTCCAGCTGAGAGACAAGACGAAGCCGACCGATTACAGTTTAGGGTGCATGGTAATGAGAAAAGGCAGGTTGTAGGGGGTGAGTTGGAGGAGTTGTGAGTAGGGCAGAGGGGATTGGAGAGATGGTTAGGTCAGAGATGTGCGTTGAGTAGTGGTTGCTGTCATGAGCGGGATTGAGTTGCTGTCATGAGCGGGATTGAGTTGCTGTCATGAGCGGGATTGAGAGTACGGTTGTAATGTCCAGGGCCTCACTAATATGGGCTGGTACATTGTCAGAGGGTTGGTCTGCCGGCATGAGGTTCGGAGACGTGGACTGAGTATTGTTTTGACACTGGTTCCTCTTAGCTCAAGGGCCAGGCAAAAGGAGAGCATGTTTGTTTTGGACTGAGTATTGTTTTGACACTGGTTCCTCTTAGCTCAAGGGCCAGGCAAAGGAGAGCATGTTGGAGATGGACTGAGTATTTTTTTGACACTGGTTCCTCTTAGCTCAAGGGCCAGGCAAAAGGAGAGCATGTTTGTTTTGGACTGTGTATTTTTTTTTGACATTGGTTCTCTAGTTAAGGGCCAGGCAAAAGGGGAGCGTGATGTTCTGGTTGGTATTGAGTTGGGCTAGGAAGAAATGGAGTTGCTAGCTGCGAGTGGAATAGTACAGAGTTGAAGGTGGGTTTTAAGTTGTTCTCTCAGCACATGAGGGCAGTGCTGTCTTTTTTAGGGGGGTCGAGTGTTAGCGGGAGAGAAAAGGAGAGAAGAGAAGACGGGAATGCTGCATTTAGCAAAAGGGGTGAGGTGCAGTCCTTAGAACAAAATTTTAGGGGGGTCGTATGCATGTTTTCTCAGCACATGAGGACAGTGCTGTCTTTTTTTAGGGGGGTCGATTGTAATATCCAGAAATTTCAGAGTAATTTCAAATGCCCCGCCATGAGTGATACTGAGCGTTCAAGGTCATCTGAGGGGAGGGAGCGCTGCCTGCTCGTAGCGAGAGACTGCGGAACTAGGCCTATATGATATTAAATGTGATTTACCGAATTAATAATGATGCGATTCATGAAGTTAAGGGACTATTATTGAATTTGAAATTATTATAGATCGTTTAGCAGTCTGAATAATGTTACGGGTGTCCCAAGGAGTTATTAGTTAGGCGGAAAATATATCACGTAGGCCCAAGCTAGCGCCTTGGGGAGACGCGATGCTGGCTAGGCCAGTTCCGGAGAGCATTCACACAGACAAGACGTTCCGCGCGTCCATCAGAAATAGTCACGTGGCCTAGTCACCTGTGCTGCGCTATTGCAGTATAACAAGTAAGTCTCATTCGATCTCAGACAGGGTTAGATAGGGCAGTGGTAAAGTTAACTAGAGCTAACAGTGAGTTCATTTCAGGGTTTCCGTCAGAACCCACTTGACTGGAGTTGACTGGAGTTGACTGGAGTTGACCGGAGTTGACTGCGAGAGATTGACTGCCGTTGATGATTGAGGGTGGCGATTGTCGCCATTGGACCGATCAGTGTAGGCCTGTCACTGTTTAGCGGGGTAGCAAAGGATCTCTTGAGTGAACGAGTGCTCCCGACAACTAACACGACACGGGACCAGCATCAGCAGTGGGTGATCAGTTCTTACCACTCCGGTGCACAACCCCACATGTCCCGAGCAGCTAGTGAAACCCTCTTGCTAACGGGAAGCTAAAGTTTCTCTCAACTGCTCAAGGTCTGATTGGCTCACTCTCTTCCTGCCCATGGACGCACTGGGAGTACACTGAGGCTATCTGAGTATATTAATGGTCACACACTGAGACCGTGAGTCTAGGACTCTAGGAGATACCTAGAGGAACATTTTATCTTCCTTATCACGGGTGTAGTTAACACCATTCCTCAGACTGATATTATCTTGACGTGTGTAGTTTAATATTTCTTAAATAATTTTGATAGTAGTGTTTTTTTGAATGTTTGTGCTATTAAGTGGAACCAGAGTGATACTGTGATTTGATTCTTTTAATGCCTCTAATTCTTCATAATTCTGATCTCAGGTATAACCTTGTTCCCCAGAGCAGTGGTTAGGTTAGGTTAGGAAGTGTACATCTGTTGGGGTGCTATAATTTTGTT
>NW_024741046.1:0-5000 GCF_018991925.1 Homarus americanus | reverse complement strand
AACGCCCACACCGCGCCTGACCGTGGGAGAGGGTGGAGGAGCGCGTGAGGAAGAGCACGGCGTCACCCAAGCATTCTCATCTCTCTGCCTGCACCACTACATGGTAGACTGCGGGCCCAGGCGCACTCATCAATTTAGGTTCCACTGCAATGCATGCCAAGCACTCTTTTCGAGGTGATAGACGAAATTCCGGCGGGGCTTACTTAAAAGATATCCGACCCGGTTTCGTTTCCTCTTCGTGGGATGGAGTGCCTCTTAGAACATGTGCAGCATCAGCCATGAGCGGCCGACGCCCATTCGTGTCTCTGTGGACAGCAGGCAAAAGAGCGCCGCCTCCAGTTATTTGCGAGGGCGACAACTGTCGCTTTGTTGTGGTTGAATGTGGGTGCGCCAAGTCCATGGACTTGCTAGTGATAGGCTTGCTTGTTTTTAAGGGCACGCCTCGCGCAAGGCGCGGGCGATTAAACCCCAAGGCGGAAGCTCGGTTCGGGTTACCTCGTGTCGGGAGACAAATAGCAGGCAATCGAACTCGCAGTAACCGATGGATGTATATTTCCGACCAGAGAGGAGTGGCGCATAAGTCATATGGTTGCCGCCGCAATATGCGTTCAACTGGTCGATGTATCTGGTATTCTTGCGATTCACATACCGACACGCAGTTTGCTGCGGTCTTCATCGACCCACGAGCCGAGTGATCCCCCGTTAAGAGTTGTGTATTTGCCATTTGGTCTTTTTGCGACTAACCATCACAGGTCGAGTCTCAATGAAAGGGTTTGACAGACATAGCCCAAGTTTGTGGTTTGGGTTTGGCCGGACGGCTTGTTGTTGTTTTTTGACACTTGAATTTCACTCTTTTTGGGTCAAGAGGCTTATTCGCCGGTAGTAAGGAACGGACGGGCAGCCGCCCAAAGCCCCGTCCGTCCTCCTCCTCCGGTCTTCGCGCTCTCGCCCGAGTGTGGTCCACCTACAGCGTGGTGGTACCTATTTTTGGTGCGGGGGCCGGGATTGTCCTCTTTCGCTGCTGGAGTTGCCAGAGCAGAGCCCGAGACCGCCCAAATCAGGAGAGTAGTAGTAGTTTTAAGAGCGCCCCGTTCTCTTTCTCTCTGTTAATGATCCTTCCGCAGGTTCACCTACGGAAACCTTGTTACGACTTTTACTTCCTCTAAATGATCAAGTTTGGACATCTTTCCGTCAGCTCGAGGCGACGACCCCAGAAAACCCTCGCGGGCAACGGGGCCGACAATCCAAGAGCGCCAGTCCGAAGGCCTCACTAAATCATTCAATCGGTAGTAGCGACGGGCGGTGTGTACAAAGGGCAGGGACGTAGTCAGCGCAAGCTGATGATGACTCTGCACTTACTGGGAATTCTCGCTCATGGAAACAATTGTAAAGCCCTAACTTTATCAAGAAAGGCTTTGAACGGGTTACCCGCCCTCTCGGAGGGGGAAAACCGCTGATCCTTCAGTGTAGCGTGCGGCTCCAGAACATCTAAGGGCATCACAGACCTGTTATTGCTCAATCTCGTGCGGCTAGAATTGCCGCTTATCCCTCTAAGAAGAAGTTGCGAACTGACACCATTTTCTGGAGATCCGTCGACTACTTAGTAGGCCAGAGTCTCGTTCGTTATCGGAATTAACCAGACAAATCGCTCCACCAACTAAGAACGGCCATGCACCACCACCCACCGAATCGAGAAAGAGCTCTCAATCTGTCAATCCTTCCGGTGTCTGGGCCTGGTGAGGTTTCCCGTGTTGAGTCAAATTAAGCCGCAGGCTCCACTCCTGGTGGTGCCCTTCCGGCAATTCCTTTAAGTTTCAGCTTTGCAACCATACTTCCCCCCGAACCCAAAGACTTTTACCGAAGCTGCCCGCCGGGTCATGGGAATAATCACCGGGCGGATCGCTAGCTGGCATCGCTATGGTTAGAACTAGGCGGTATCTGATCGCCTCGAACTCCTAACTTTCGTTCTTGATTAATGAAAACATCCTTGCAATGCTGCAGTAGCTCGTCTTTGCGACGTCCAAGAATTTTCACCTTCCTAGAAGGCCGGTATCACGTAATGCCCCGCTTGTTCCGACAGTCATTACCGGTTCCGAAACCAACAAAATAGAACCGAGGTCCTATTCCATTATTCCATGCATCACCATTCGGGCCATTCAAATAGCCTGCTCTGAGCACTCTAATTTTTTCAAAGTAAATCCTCCGCCACTCGACACTGGCTAAAGAGTATCCCGGCGAAGCCGGCGGGGCGTTGTTCGGAGCGCGATAGTAAACACCGGCGGTAACTGTCAGTCCGAACTGAGATCCAATCATAGCTTTTTAACCGCAATAACTTTAATATACGCTTATTGAGCTGGAATTATCATGGTTGTTGCACCAGACTGGGTTCTCCAATGGATACTGCTTAAAGGATTTTAGTGTACTCATTCCGATTGGCGGTCGATGAGACTCACATCGTTATTTTTCGTCACTACCTCCCCGTGCCGGGAGTGGGTAATTTGCGTGCCTGCTGCCTTCCTTAGATGTGGTAGCCGTTTCTCAGGCTCCCTCTCCGGAATCGAACCCTGATTCCCCGTTACCCGTTATAGCCATTGTAGGCGCATAACCTACAATCGAAAGCTGATAAGGCAGACACTTGAAAGAAGCGGTGCCGGTGCGGAGACCGTGCGCTCAGCCCGAAGTTATTCAGATTCACCACAGGTGGGTTACGGACCGGGGCCCGACCAGTTTTGAACTAATAAAAGCGCTCTTCCCTTGCGGTCAGAGACCAATTGCATGTATTAGCTCTAGAATTGCCACAGTTATCCAAGTAAGTGGGTTTACAGATCCAATGAAACATAGCTGATTTAATGAGCCATTCGTGGTTTCGCCTTAAATCGGCTTGTACTTACACATGCATGGCTTAATCTTTGAGACAAGCATATGACTACTGGCAGGATCAACCAGGTAGCTGCTGCTGTTGGCGGCGCCTATCACGGCGGCCAAAATAGTGAGATTGAGAGAGAGGCAGAAGACATTGGGCGAGGGACCGCACGTTGGCCTTAGAGAAATAGCAAACCAGATGATCAGATCTAACTGCACCTTCTCTTGCTATCCTCGGCGCCGGCAGCGCCACCGTGTGTGCTAATCTCCTCCCTTATCCGCTCCTCTTTGCCCCAGCTCCAGCGAGGCAGCCGACATTGGGCGAGGGACCGCACGTTGGCGAATCTCCTCCCTTATCCGCTCCTCTTCTCTTTGCCCCAGCGAGGCAGAAGACATTGGGCGAGGGACCGCACGTTGGCCTTAGAGAAATAGCAAACCAGATGATCAGGTCAAACTGCACCTTCTCTCGCTATCCTCGGCGCCGGCAGCGCCACCGTGTGTGCCAATCTCCTCCCTTATCCTCTCCTCTTCTCTTTGCCCCAGCGAGGCAGCCGACATTGGGCGAGGGACCGCACGTTGGCCTTAGAGGAATAGCAAACCAGATGATCAGATCAAACTGCACCTTCTCTTGCTATCCTCGGCGCCGGCAGCGCCACCGTGTGTGCCAATCTCCTCCCTTATCCGCTCCTCTCCTCTTTACCCAGCTCCAGCGAGGCAGCCGACATTGGGCGAGGGACCGCACGTTGGCCAATCTCCTCCCTTATCCGCTCCTCTTCTCTTCTCTTTGCCCCAGCGAGGCATAAGACATTGGGCGAGGGACCGCACATTGGCCCATCTCCTCCTCTCTCTCTCTTTCTCTTACTGTTTGTGGGGACGTGGGCTCATGAGCGCCATCGTCGCCCAATATTGGTTAGGTTGTGTATTTCACGGGTGGGAACCGCCATCATCGTTGTTAGGTGATGGGGTAACCCAACGTGTGCTTTGACGAGTTTTGGCTGCTAAACTCTCTTTTTAGTATACTCGGCTCCCAGACTGCGCCCTGGTCGTGTTGAACCATGAGCGTTGTCTATGCACATTTAGGTTAGCCGTTTGCGCGTGGAATAGTGCAATGAATCTCGGTCAAGAGACGGTTGGGCGCTGCATTGAAGGCCGGCACAGACGCGAAGACGGGGTGATCAGCCAACGCAAGTCCGCTAAGTTGGGCAGACAGCAAGGCGAAGGGGAGCCCCGTTCCGGACTGAAAGGCCGCAGCATATGCTGTGACGGAAACTAGTAGGGTGGCGACGTGTGTGCCGAGAGAGAGACGGAGTAAATAATGGCCAAACGGAAGAGAGACCTGGCAAGTGTAATTGATAGATCGCGAGCCTACGCCCCATAAGCCCGCTCCGCTGCCATTCCTCTGATCCAATGAGACTAAAATCTCTCTCCTTCTGCTCCAGCCATTGCAGGGCAGGGAAGCGACGGCAATTTTGGTTGTTGTTTTTGAAGGCCGCGCTTTGCTTCCCAGAGGCGCCGAAGCGCTCCGCTGGGGGGCGGAAAATATTTTACATCGAATATGTGTGTGAAGGCGCCCTCTCCCCTTAATATAGTGAAATAGTGCAATCCAGCATACAAGGTCGGACGATAGGACATTCACCGTACCGCACCTCGAGAGTGGATGTTGTTTGTTGGGTAAGGTTAAAACCGGACTGTTTGCAGACAGCCGAATAACCCGGTTCCGGACTAATTGGTGGATGCAACATCATGATGCTGCTGCTGCTGCTGTCGCGGAAACCGCAGTGGCGACGTGTGCGCCGAGAGAGAGTAATAATGTTCAATAGGGAGAGCGACCTGGCTAGTGTAATTGATAGATCTCGAGCCTACTCGCCATTAGCCCGCTCCACTGCCATTCCTCTGACCCAATGAGACTATTCTCTCTCTCGCTCTCCTTCTGCTCCAGCCATTGCAGGGCAGGGAGAGGAAATCGACGGCAATTTTGGTTGTTGTTTTTGAATGCCGCGTTTTGCTTCGCAGAGGCGCCGAAGCGCTCCGCTGGGGGGCGGAAGATATTTCACATCGAATATGTGTGTGAAGGCACCCTCTCCCCTTAATATAGTGGAATAGTGCAATCCAGCATACAAGAGCGGACGATAGGACAG
>NW_024741045.1:0-14054 GCF_018991925.1 Homarus americanus | reverse complement strand
TTGTTATATTCGATTAGGGGACTTTGTTATACTCGATGAGGGGCATTTGTTATACTCGATCAAGGGTCTTTGCTAAACTCGATTAAGGGACTTTGTTAGACTCGATTAGGGGCCATTGTTATACTCGATCAGGGGACTTTGTTATACTCGATCAGGGGCCTTTGTTATTCTCGACCAGGGGCCTTTGTTATGCTCGATCAGGGGACTTTGTTATACTCGATTAAGGGGCTTTGTTTTCCTCGATCAGGGGACTTTGTTATACTCCATCATGGTCTTTGTTATACTCCATCAAAGGCCTTTGTTATACTCGACGAGGGGACTTTGTTATACTCAATCAGGGGACTTTGTTATACTTGATCAGGGTACTTTGTAATAATCGATCAAGGGGGCTTTGTTATACTCGACCAGGGGCCTTTGTTATGCTCGATAAGGGGACTTTGTTATACTCGATCAGGGGACATTACTATACTCGACCAGGGAACTTTGTTATACACGAACAGGGGATATGTTAAACTTGATCAGGGGATGTGTTATACTCGATGAGGGGACTTTGTTATACTCGATCAGGGGGCTTTGTTTTCCTTGATCAGGGGTCTTTGTTATACTCCATCAGGGCCTTTCTTATACTCCATCAGGGGCTTTTGTTATACTCGATCAGGGGTCTTTTTTATTCTCGACCAGAGGACTTTGTTATACTCGACAAGAGGACTTTGTTATACTCGATGATTGGACATTGTTATACTTGATCAAGGGGCTTTGATATACTCGATCAGGGGACTTTGTTATACTCGATCAGGGGACTTCGTTATACCTGATGAGGGGGCTTTGTTATACTCAAGCGGGGGCCTTTGTTATACTCGATGAGGGGCCTTGGTTATACTCGACCAGGGGACTTTGTTATACTCGATCAAGGGAATTTGTTATTCTCGACCAGGGGACTTTGATTTGCTCGATGAGGGGACTTTTTTATATTCGATCAGGGGAATTTGTTATACTCGATGAGGGCTCTTTGTTTATACTCGATCAGGGGACATTACTATACTAGACCAGGGAACTTTGTTATACACGATCAGGTGATATGTTATACTCGATCAAGAGGCTTTGTAATACTCAACCGGGGGCCTTTGTTATACTCGATCAGGGGCCTTTGTTATACTCTATCAAGGGACTTTGTTATACTCGACCATGGGATTTTGTTATACCAGAGGAGGGGACTTTGCTATACTCGATCAGGGGCCTTTATTATATTTGACCAGGGGACTTTGTTATACTCGATTTGGGGACTTTTTTATACTCGATGAGAGGGCTTTGTTATACTCGACCAGGGTCCTGTGTTATGCTCGACCTGTGGCCTTGGTTATAATCGATCAGGGGGCTTTGTTATATTCGATTAGGGGACTTTATTATACTCGATGAGGGGCATTTGTTATTCTCGATCAAGGGCCTTTGCTATACTCGATCAAGGGATATTGTTATACTAGATGAGGGGACTTTGTTATACTCGACCAGGGTCCTTTGTTATGCTGGATCAGAGGACTTTGTTATACTAGATCAGGGGACTTTGTTATACTCGAGCAGGGGACTTATTTATACTTGAGCAAGGGGACTTTGTTATACTCGATCAGGGCGCTATTATACTCCATCAAGACCTTTATTATACTCGATCAGGGACTTTTGTTATACTCGACTGGGAGACTTTGTTATACTCGACCAGGAACTTGTTATACTCGATCTAGGGGACTTTGTTGTACTCGATCAGAATTTTGTTTTGTTGCTCTCGATCAGGAACTGTTATTCTCGACCAGGGGACTTTGTTATACTCGATTAAGGGGCTTTGTTTTCCTCGATCAGGGGACTTTGTTATACTCCATCATGGTCTTTGTTATACTCCATCAAAGGCCTTTGTTATACTCGACCAGGGGACTTTGTTATACTCAATCAGGGGACTTTGTTATACTTGATCAGGGTACTTTGTAATAATCGATCAGGGGGGCTTTGTTATACTCGACGAGGGGCCTTTGTTATGCTCGAAAAGGGGACTTTGTTATACTCGATCAGGGGCCTTTGTTATACTCGATTAGGGGACATTACTATACTCGACCAGGGAACTTTGTTATACACGAACAGGGGATATGTTAAACTTGATCAGGGGATGTGTTATACTCGATGAGGGGACTTTGTTATACTCGATCAGGGGACTTTGTTGTACTCAATCAGGGGACTTTGTTATACTTGATCAGGGTACTTTGTAATAATCGATCAGGGGGGCTTTGTTATACTCGACCAGGGGACTTTGTTATACTCGATCTGAGGACTTTGTTATACTCGATCAGGGGACTTTGTTATACTCGACCAGGGGACTTTGTTATACTCGATCAGGGGACTTTGATATACTCGACCAGGGGGCTTTGTTATACTCGATCTGAGGACTTTGTTATTCTCGACCATGGGACTTTGTTATACTCGATCTGAGGACTTTGTTCTACTCGATCAGGGGACTTTGTTATACTCGACCAGGGAACTTTCTTATACACGATCAGGGGATATGTTATACTCGATCAGGGGGATGTGTTATACACGATCAGGGGACTTTTTTATACACGATCACGATGCTTTGTTATTCTCAACCGGGGGCCTTTGTTATATTCGATCAGGGGCCTTTGTTATACTCGATCAGGGGACTTTGTTATACTCGATCAGGGGACTTTGTTATACTCGTTGAGGGGGCTTTGTTTTCCTCGATCAAGGGAATTTGTAATACTCCATCAGGGTCTTTCTTATACTCCATGAGGGGCCTTTGTTATACTCGACCAGGGGACTTTGTTATACTCGATCAGGGGACTTTGTTATACTTGATCAGGGGACTTTGTAATATTCGATCAGGGCTTTGTTATACTCGACCAGGGCCTTTGTTATACTCGATAAGGGACTTTGTTATACTCAATCCAGGGCCTTTGTTATATGCGATCAGGGGACTGTTATACTCGACCAGGGGCTTTTGTTATACTCGATCAGGGACTTTGTTGCCGCCGATCCAGGGACTTTGTAATGATATTCGACGAGGGGCTTTGTTATACTCTTCAGGGCCTTTGTTATGCTCGATAGGGGACTTTGTTATACTCGATCGAGACCTTATTTCACCGATCAAGGGACTTTTATTGCTCTCGACCAGGGGACTTTGTTGCCCTAGATGAGGAGACTTTTATATGATGGGTCTTGCTCTCAGACAGGGGACTTTGTTATACTCGATCAGGGGACTTTGTTATACTCGATCAAGGGACTTTGTTATACTCGATCATTGGGCTTTGTTATACTCGATCAGGGGACTTTGTTATGCTCGACATGGGTCCTTTGTTATGCTTGACCAGTGGCCTTTGTTATACTCGATTATAGGACTTTGTTATACACGATCAGAGGACTTTGTTATACTCGATGAGGGGCCTTTATTATACTCGATCAGGGGCTTTGTTATACTCGATCAGGAGACATTACTATACTCAACGGGGAACTTTTTTATACGCGATCAGGTGATATGTTATACTCGATCAGGGATGTGTTATACTCGATGAGGGGACTTTGTTATACTCGATCAGGAGGCTTTGTTATACTCGATAAGGTGACTTTGTTATACTCGACCATGGGACTTTGTTATATATATCAACGAGGGGCTGCTGTTATACCGGTGGGGATTTTGACCTTCTCGATCAGGGGCCTTCGGTATATACCGATGAAGCTTTGATATACTCGATCAGGGGACTTTGTTATACTCGATCAGGAGGCTTTGTTATACTCGATAAAGGTAACTTTTATTATACTCGATATGGGACTTTCGTATACTCGGCGAGGCTTTGTTATCGCGATCAGGGGACTTGTTATATGCCGATCAGAGGACTTTGATACTCGATCAGGGGACTTTGTTATACTCGATGAGGGGGCTTTGATATACTCAATCAGGGGACTTTGTTATACTCGATCAAGGGACTTTGTTATACTCGATGATGGGGCTTTGTTATACTCGATCAGGGGACTTTGTTATGCTCGAAATGGATCCTTTGTTATGCTTGACCAGTGGCCTTTGTTATGCTCGATTATAGGACTTTGTTATACACTATCAGGGGACTTTGTTTTACTCGATCAGGGGACTTTTTTATATTCGATCAGAGGACTTTGTTATACTTAATGAGGGGCCTTTATTATACTCGATCAGGGGCTTTTTTATACTCGACCAGGGAACTTTGTTATACACGATCAGGGGATATGTTATACTCGATCAGGGGATGTGTTATACTCGATCAGGGGACTTTGTTATACTCGATGAGGTGGCTTTGTTATACTCGATAAGGTGACTTTGTTATACTCGACCATGGGACTTTGTTATACTCGATCAGGGGACTTTGTTATACTAGATCAAGGGTCTTTATTATACTCCATCAAGGGCCTTTGTTATACTCGATCAGGGGACTTTGTTATACTCGAGCAGGGGACTTTGTTATACTCGATCAGGGGCCTTTATTATACTCAATGAAGGGCCTTTGTTATACTCGATCAGGGGACTTTGTTATACTCGACCAGGAGACTTTGTTATATTCGACCAGGGGACTTTGTTATACTCGATCTGAGGACTTTGTTATACTCGATCAGGGGACTTTGTTATACTCGACCAGGGGACTTTGTTATACTCGATCAGGGGACTTTGTTATACTCGACCAGGGGGCTTTGTTATACTCGATCTGAGGACTTTGTTATACTCAACCAGGGGACTTTGTTATACTCGATCTGAGGACTTTGTTATACTCGTTCAGGGGACTTTGTTATACTCGACTAGGGAACTTTGTTATACACGATCAGGGGATATGTTATACTCGATGAGTGGGATGTGTTATACACGATCAGGGGACTTTGTTATACACGATCACGATGCTTTGTTATACTCAACCGGGGGCCTTTGGTATATTCGATCAGGGGCCTTTGTTATACTCGATCAAGGGACTTTGTTATACTCGATCAGGGGATTTTGTGATACTCGTTGAGGGGGCTTTGTTTTCCTCGATCAAGCGACTTTGTAATACTCCATCAGGGTCTTTCTTATACTCCATGAGGGGCCTTTGTTATACTCGACCAGGGGACTTTGTTATACTCGATCAGGGGACTTTGTTATACATGATCAGGGGACTTTGTAATATTCGATGAGGGGGGCTTTGTTATACTCGACTAGGGGCCTTTGTTATGCTCGATAAGGGGACTTTGTTATACTCGATCAGGGGCCTTAGTTATACCCGATCAGGGGACTTTGTTATACTCGACCAGGGGACTTTGTTATACTCGATGAGGGGAATTTGTTATACTCGATCAGGGTCCTTTGTTATACTCGAACAGGGGACGTTGTTATACTCGATCAGGGGACTTCGTTATACTCGATCAAGGGACTTTGTTATACTCGATGATTGGGCTTTGTTATACTCGATCAGGGGAGTTTGTTATGCTCGACATGGGTCCTTTGTTATGCTTGACCAGTGGCCTTTGTTATACTCGATTATAGGACTTTGTTATACACGATCAGAGGACTTTGTTATACTCGATGAGGGGCCTTTATTATACTCGATCAGGGGCTTTGTTATACTCGATCAGGAGACATTACTATACTCAACCGGGGAACTTTGTTATACACGATCAGGTGATATGTTATACTGGATCAGGGGATGTGTTATACTCGATGAGGGGACTTTGTTATACTCGATCAGGAGGCTTTGTTATACTCGATAAGGTGACTTTGTTATACTCGACCATGGGACTTTGTTATACTCAACGAGGGGCCTTTGTTAGACTCGATGAGGGGATTTTGTTATACTCGATCAGGGGCCTTTGTTATACTCGATGAGGGGGCTTTGATATACTCGATCAGGGGACTTTGTTATACTCGATCAGGAGGCTTTGTTATACTCGATAAGGTGACTTTGTTATACTCGACCATAGGACTTTGTTATACTCGACGAGGAGCCTTTGTTATAAGCAATCAGGGGACTTTGTTATACTCGATCAGAGGACTTTGTTATACTCGATCAGGGGACTTTGTTATACTCGACCAGGGTACTTTGTTATACTGGATCAGGGGGGTTGTTATACTCGATCAGTGACATTACTATACTTGACCAGGGAACTTTATTATACACGATCAGGGGATGTGTTATTCTCGATCAGGGGATGTGTTATACTCGATCAAGGGACTTTGTTATACTCGATGAAGAGGCTTTGTTATACTCGATCAGGTGACTTTGTTATATTCGACCATGGGACTTTGTTATATACGATCAGGGGACTTTGTTATACTCGACCAGGGGACTTTGTGATACTCGATCAGGGGGGTTGTTATACTCGATCAGGGACATTACTATACTTGACCAGGGAACTTTGTTATACACGATCAGGGGATATGTTAAACTCGATCAGGGGATGTGTTATACTCGATCAAGGGACTTTGTTATACTCGATCAAGAGGCTTTGTTATACTCGATCAGGTGACTTTGTTATATTCGACCATGGGACTTTGTTATACTCGATCAGGGGACTTTGTTATACTCGATGAGAGGACTTTGTTATACTCGATCAGGGGACATCACTATACTAGACCAGGGAACTTTGTTATACACGATCAGGTGATATGTTATACTCGATCAGGGGATGTGTAATACTCTATCAGGGGACTTTGTTATACTCGATCAAGAGGCTTTGTTATACTCAACGGGGGGCTTTGTTATAGTCGATCACGGGCCTTTGTTATACTCGATCAAGGGATTTTGTTATACTCGACCATGGGACTTTGTTATACTAGATCAGGGGACTTTGCTATACTCGATCTCGGGGCTTTGTTTTCTTTGATCAGGGGTCTTTGTTATACTCCATCAGGGTCTTTGTTATACTCCATCAGGGGCCTTCGTTATACTCGACCAGGGGACTTTGTTATACTCGACCAGGGGACATTGTTATACTTGATCACTGGACTTTGTAATATTCGATCAGGGGGGCTTTGTTATACTCGACCAGGGGCCTTTGTTATGCTCGATAAGGGGACTTTGTTTTACTCGACCAGGGGACTTTAGTATACACGATCAGGGGAATTTGTTATACTCGACCAGGGGACTTTGTTATACTCGATGAGAGGACTTTGTTATACTCGATCGGGGGACTTTGTTATACACTATTAGGGGACTTTGTTATACTCGATCAGAGGACTTTGTATTATTCGATCAGGGCGGGTTTGTTATGCTCGACCAGGGGCCTTTGTTATACTCGATAAGGGGACTTTGTAATATTCGATCAGAGGACTTTGTTATTCTCGATCAGGCGCCTTGGTTATACTCGACCAGGGGACTTTGTTAAACTCGACCTGGGGAATTTGTTATACACGATCAGGAGAATTTGTAATACTCGACCAGGGGACTTTTTTATACTCGATAAGGGGACTTTGTTATGCTCGATCAGGGGCCTTGGTTATACTCGACCAAAGGAATTTGTTATACTCGAGCAGGGGACTTTGTTATACTCGATCAGGGGACTTTGTTGTACTTGATCACTGGACTTTGTAATATTAGATCAGGGGGGCTTTGTTATACTCGACCAGGGGCCTTTCTTATGCTCGATAAGGGGACTTTGTTATATTCGATCAGGTACTTTGTTATACTCGATGAGGGGCCTTTGTTATGCTCGACCAGAGGACTTTGTTATACTCGATCAGGGACTTTCTTATACTCGATCAGGGGGCTTTGTTATATACGATTAGGGGACTTTGTTATACTCGACCAGGGGCCTTTGTTATGGTCAACCAGGGGACTTTGTTATACTCAATCAGGGGACTTTGTTATACTCGATCAAGGGAGCTTTGTTTTCCTCGACCAGGGGACTTTGTTATACTCGATTAGGGGACTTTGTTATACTCGATGATTGGGCTTTGTTTTACTCGATCAAGGGCCTTTGTCATAATCGATCAGGGGACTTTCTTATACTCGATCAGGGGGCTTTGTTTTCCTTGATCAGGGATCTTTGTTATACTCCATCAGGGTCTTTGTTATACTCCATCAGGGGCTTTTGTTATACTCCATCATGGACTTTGTTATACTCGATCAGGGGCCTTTGTTATTCTCGACCAGAGGACTTTGTTATATTCGACCAGAGGACTTTGTTATACTCGATGATTGGACTTTGTTATACTCGATCAGGGGGCTTTGATATACTCGATCAGGGGACTTTGTTATACTCGATCAGGGGACTTTGTTATACTCGATGATTGGGCTTTGTTATACTCGATCAGGGGACTTTGTTATACTCGACCAGGGTCCATTGTTATGCTCGACCAGTGGCCTTTGTTATACTCCATCAAGCGGCTTTGTTATATTCGATTAGGGGACTTTGTTTTACTCGACCAGGGGCCTTTGTTATCGTCAACCAGGGGATTTTGTTATACTCAATCATGGGACTTTGTTATACTCAATCAGGGGGCTTTGTTTTCCTCGAACAGGGGACTTTGTTATACTCCATCATGGTCTTTGTATACTCCATCAGGGGCCTTTGTTATACTCGACCAGGGGACTTTGTTATACTCAATCATGGGACTTTGTTATACTTGATTAGGGTACTTTGTAATATTCGATCAGGGGGGCTTTGTTATACTCGACCAGGGGCCTTTGTTTTGCTCGATAAGGGGACTTTGTTATACTCGATCAGGGGCCTTTGTTATACTCGATTAGGGGACATTACTATACTCGACCAGGGAACTTTGTTATACACGAACAGGGGATATGTTATACTTGATCAGGGGATGTGTTATACTCGATGAGGGGACTTTGTTATACTCGATCAGGGGGCTTTGTTTTCCTTGATCAGGGGTCTTTGTTTTACTCCATCAGGGTCTTTGTTATACTCCATCAGGGGCTTTTGTTATACTCGACCAGGGGACATTGTTATACTCGATCAGGGGCCTTTGTTATTCTCGACCAGAGGACTTTGTTATACTCGACCTGAGGACTTTGTTATACTCGATGATTGGGCTTTGTTATACTCGATCAGGGGGCTTTGATATACCCGATCAGGGGACTTTGTTATAATCGATCAGAGGACTTTGTTATACTCGATCAGCGGGCTTTGTTTTCCTTGATCAGGGTTCTTTGTTATACTCCATCATGGACTTTGGTATACTCGATCAGTTGCCTTTGTTATTCTCGACCAGAGGACTTTGTTATATTTGACCAGAGGACTTTGTTATACTCGATGATTGGGCTTTGTTATACTCGATCAGGGGGCTTTGATATACTCGATCAGGGGACTTTGTTATACTCGATCAGGGGACTTTGTTATACTCGATGATTTGGCTTTGTTATACTCGATCAGGGGACTTTGTTTTACTCGACCAGGGGCCTTTGTTATCGTCTACCAGGGGACTTTGTTATACTCAATCAGGGGACTTTGTTATACTCGATCAGGGAGCATTGTTTTCCTCGACCAGGGGACTTTGTTATACTCGATTAGGGGACTTTGGTATACTCGATGATTGGGCTTTGTTTTACTCGATCAAGGGTCTTTGTCATAATCGATCAGGGGACTTTGTTAGACTCGATTAGGGGCCTTTGTTATACTCGATGAAGGGCCTTTGTTATACTCAATCATGGGCCATTCTTATATTCAACCAGGGACTTTGTTATACTCGAACAGGGGGCTTTGTTATATACGATTAGGGGACTTTGTTATACTCGATGAGGGGCATTTGTTATACTCGATCAAGGGCCTTTGCTTAACTCGATTAAGGGACTTTGTTAGACTCGATTAGGGGACTTTGTCATACTCGATCAGGGGCCTTTGTTATTCTCGACCAGGGGCCTTTGTTATGCTCGATCATGGGACTTTGTTATACTCAATCAGGGGGCTTTGTTTTCCTCGATCAGGGGACTTTGTTATACTCCATCATGGTCTTTGTTATACACCATCAGGGGCCTTTGTTATACTCGACTAGGGGACTTTGTTATACTAAATCAGGGGACTTTGTTATACTTGATTAGGGTACTTTGTAATATTCGATCAGGGGGGCTTTGTTATACTCGACCAGGGGCCTTTGTTATGCTCGATAAGGGGACTTTGTTATACTCGATCAGGGGCCTTTGTTGTACTCGATTAGGGGACATTACTATACTCGACCAGGGAACTTTGTTATACACGAACAGGGGATATGTTATACTTGATCACGGGATGTGTTATACTCGATGAGGGGACTTTGTTATACTCGATCAGGGGGCTTGGTTTTCCTTGATCAGGGGTCTTTGTTATACTCCATCAGGGTCTTTGTTATACTCCATCAGGGGCTTTTGTTATACTCGACCAGGGGACTTTGTTATACTCGATCAGGGGCCTTTGTTATTCTCGACCAGAGGACTTTGTTATACTCGACCTGAGGACTTTGTTATACTCGATGATTGGGCTTTGTTATACTCGATCAGGGGGCTTTGATATACTCGATCAGGGGACTTTGATATACTCGATCAGGGGACTTTGTTATACTCGATCAGGGGACTTTGTTATACTCGATGATTTGGCTTTGTTATACTCGTTCAGGGGACTTTGTTATACTCGACCAGGGTCCATTGTTATGCTCGACCAGTGGCCTTTGTTATTCTCCATCAGGCGGCTTTGTTAAATTCAATTAGGGGACTTCGTTTTACTCGACCAGGGCCCTTTGTTATGGTCAACCAGGGGACTTTGTTATACTCAATCAGGGGACTTTGTTATACTCGATCAGGGAGCTTTGTTTTCCTCGACCAGGGGACTTTGGTATACTCGACCATGGGACTTTGTTAGACTCGATGAGGGGCCTTTGTTATACTCAATGAGGGGCCTTTGTTATACTCAATCATGAGCCATTGTTATATTCAACCAGGGGGCTTTGTTATACTCGATCAGGGGGTTTTGTTATATTCGATTAGGGGACTTTGTTATACTCGATGAGGGGCATTTGTTATACTCGATCAAGGGCCTTTGCTATACTCGATTATGGGACTTTCTTACACTCGATTAGGAGCCTTTGTTATTTTCGATCAGGGAACTTTGTTATGCTCGATCAGGGGCCTTTGTTATACTATATCAGGGGCTTTATTATACTCGACCAGGGGGGTTTGATATACTCGATCAGGTTACTTTGTTATACTCGGTAAGGGGGCTTTATTATACTCGATCATGGGACTTTGTTATACTCGATAAGGGGACTTTGTTATACTCGATCAAGGGGCTTTGTTATACTCGACCAGGGTGCTTTGTTATACTCGGTCAAGGGACTTTGTTATACTCGATCAGGGGGCTTTGTTTTCCTCGGTCAGGGGACCTTGTTATACTCCATCATGGTCTTTGTTATACTCCATGAGGAGCCTTTGTTATACTCGACGAGGGGACTTTTTTATACTCGATCAGGGGACTTTGTTATACTTGATCAGGGGACTTTGTAATATTCGATCAGGGGGGCTTTGTTATACTCGACCGGGGGCCTTTGTTATACTCGATAAGGGGACTTTGTTATACTCGATCAGAGGCCTTTGTTATAATCGATTAGGGGACATTACTTTACTCGACCAGGGAACTGTGTTATACACGATCAGGGGATATGTTATACTCGATCATGATATGTGTTATACTCGATGAGGGGTCTTTGTTAAACTCGATCAGGGGGCTTTGTTATACTCAATCAGGGAGCTTTGTTTTCCTCGATCAGGTGACTTTGTTATACTCCATCAGGCGTCTTTGTTATTCTCCATTAGGGGCCTTTGTTATACTCCATCAGCGTCTTTGTTATACTCCATTAGAGGCCTTTGTTATACTCAAACAGGGGACTTTGTTTTACTCGATCAGGGGACTTTGTAATACTTGATTAGGGGACTTTGTATCATTCGATCACAGGGGGCTTTGTTATGCTCGCCCAGGGGCCTTTGTTATGATCGATAAGGGGACTTTGTTATACTCGATGAGGAGGCTTTGTTATACTCAACCGGGGGACTTTGTTATACTCGATCAAGGGAGTTTGTTATACTCGACCAGGGGACTTTGTTATACTCGATAAGGGGACTTTGTTATACTCGATCAGGGGACTTTGTTATACTCGATTAAGGGCCTTTGTTATACTCGATCAAGGGCCTTTGTCATACTCGATCAGAGGACTTTGTTAGACTCGATGAGGGGTCTTTGTTATAGTCGACGAGGGGCCTTTTTATACTAAATCATGGGCCTTTGTTATACTCAACCAGGGGACTTTGTTATACTCGATCAGGGTAATTTGTTATACTCGACCAGGGGATTTTGCTATACTCGATCAGGGGAATTTGTTATACTCGACCAGGGGACTTTGTTATACGCAATCAGGGGACTTTATTATACTCGACCAGGGGACTTTGATTTACTCGATGAGGGGACTTTTTTATATTCGATCAGGGGACTTTGTTATACTCGATTAGGTGCCTTTATTATACTTGATCAGGGTACTTTGTTATACTCGATGAGGGGTCTTTGTTATACTCGATCAGGGGACTTTGTTATACTCGATCAATACGCTTTGTAATACTCAACCAGGGGACTTTGTTATACTCGATCAGAGGAATTTGTTATACTCGACCAGGGGATTTTGCTATACTCGATCAGGGGAATTTTTTATACTCGACCATAGGACTCTGTTATACTAGGGACTTTTTTATACTCGATGAGAGGCCTTTGTTATACTCGACCAGGGTCCTTTGTTATGCTCGACCTGTGGCCTTTGTTATAATCGATCAGGGGGCTTTGTTATATTCGATTAGGGAACTTTATTATACTCGATGAGGGGCATTTGTTATTCTCGATCAAGGGCCTTTGCTATACTCGATCAGGGGATATTGTTATACTAGATGAGGGGACTTTGTTATACTCGATTAGGGGGCTTTGTTATACTCGACCAGCGTCTTTTGGTATGCTCGATCAGAGGACTTTGTTATACTAGATCAGGGGACTTTGTTATACTCGATCAGGGGCCTTTATTATAATCGAGCAGGGGTCTTTGTTATACTCGATTAGGCGACTTTGTTATATTCGATGAGGGGACTTTGTTATACTCGACAGGGGGCTTTGTTTTCCTCGATCAGGGGACTTTGTTTTACTCCATCATGGTCTTTGTTATACTCGATCAGGGGACTTTGTTATACTCGATCCGAGGACTTTGTTATACTTGATCAGGGGACTTTTTTATACTCGATGAGGGGTCTTTGTTATACTCGATTAGGGGACATTACTATACTCGACCAGGGAACTTTGTTATACACGAGCAGGGGATATGTTATACTCGATCAGGGGATGTGTTATACTCGATCAAGGGTCTTTATTATACTCAATCAAGGGCCTTTGTTATACTCGATCAGGGGACTTTGTTATACTCGAGCAGGGGACTTTGTTATACTCTACCATGGGACTTTGTTATACCCGATCAGGGACTTTGTTATACTCGATCAAGGGTCTTTATTATACTCAAACAAGGGCCTTTGTTATACTCGATCAGGGGCCTTTCTTATACTCGATCAGGTGACTTTGTTATACTCGACCATGGGACTTTGTTATACTCGATCAGAGGACTTTGTTATACTCGATCAAGGGTCTTTATTATACTCAATCAAGGGCCTTTGTTATACTCGATCAGGGGACTTTGTTATACTCGAGCAGGGGACTTTGTTATACTCGATGAGGGGCCTTTATTATACTCAATCAAGGGCCTTTGTTATACTCGATCAGGGGACTTTGTTATACTCGACCAGGGGACTTTGTTATACTCGAGCAAGGGGCTTTGTTATACTCGATCAGGGGACTTTGTTATACTCGACCAGGGGACTTTGTTATACTCATTGAGGGGGCTTTGTTATACTCGATCAGGGGCCTTTATTATACACAATCAAGGGCCTTTGTTATACTCGATCAGGGGACTATGTTATACTCGACCAGGGGAATTTGTTATACTCGACCATGGGACTTTGTTATACTCGATCTGAGGACTTTGTTATACTCGATCT
>NW_024741044.1:0-8704 GCF_018991925.1 Homarus americanus | reverse complement strand
AAGTGGCATTAAGAGAGAAACTAGCTGCTTTTAACCCTGCTACTGCTTCTTCCCTTGTTCCCGGGTTTGATGAATCCGATATGGACGGGTCATTTAGGACTTTTGAGAAAATAGCTGGGAAGAATGAGTGGCCAAAGGACCAGTGGGTGTCAGTGTTAGTTCCTAAATTATATGGTAAGCCTCGTAGAGTTTATAACTGTTTAGACCAGACTGATGACTATGATAACGTAAAAAAGAATATCCTCACTTCTTATGCTATCACGCCAGATGGATACCGGCAGAAGTTTCGTAAACTAACCAAACCATTTTCCCACACCTTTGTTGAGCTTCTGTTTTGCCAGTGCTTAGGTTTTTAAGAAGTGGTTAGATAAGTTACAGAGACTCTCCACATTTCAGGATTTGTTAAATTTGGTAGTCCTGGAGAGTGGAAGAGCAAGATACCATTTTACATCTTGAAGCATGGAGGAGCGTGGAGGAGGTTAATTTAGGCGTGCTGCTGGAGTGCATGGCGTACGCTTTGTTGGTGGAGTCATCAAGGTAGAGAACGTGTACTTCCTGACATGTTAGGTCCTCTGATGATAACTTTAGAACGTGAGTGTAGGTCGAAAGGTCCCACACCTACTCCCCCCGATGCAACCAAGCTTACTTGTTCTACTGTAAAACCCAGGCCACATGATCCAGAATTGTAAACACCCAAAGCGTCGAATTGCTAAAAGTAGTTCCCTGATCCCAAGTCCAAACCATAAAGTAAATACCAATGTGGAAAGGCCCCATCAGGATCTCTTTTCTTCATTCACCTATGAGGGAAAAATTTCAATCATGGAGGGGTCTCGTTCTTTCCCTATTCGTATACTACGTGATACGGGCGCAGCACAATCTATCCTCCTGTTTAACGTCATTCCTGATATATCTACTGCATTTACTAATGAGAGTGTTCTAATTTCGGATCTCTCATCCCATTCTTCCTATCCTTTAGCTAAAGTGCACCTCCAATGTCCCTTGATTACTGGGGAAGTGCAAATAGCCAGCAGGAAAGACCCAATGCCTGTGTGTGCGGCATTCATTTATTATTGGGTAATGACTTGGTAGGGAGATCTAGTGGTTCCTAACATAAAGACAGTCGACTCTCCCTTTACCTGTCAACTCCCACCACTGACCTTAAAGAAATTATTCCCTCATCTTTTCCCATCTTGTGCTGTCACCTGGTCACAGAGTGTGCGAAATGGGCCCTTCGTCTAAAACCACTCTAATATTTCTTCTACCCACAGAAGATCTGTACAATAACATTACCAGTAAGGATGAGCTTCGTTAGTGCCTCAACAACTGGACCCCATCTTTGACTAAACTTCATCATGCAGCAGTTGAGGGTAAAGATTTTAACACCCTCCGTGTTTTTATTATCATGAAGGGTTTTATTAGGCCTATAGGCCCCCTGAGCTTGCCCATCTAGACACGTGGTCTGAAATACATCAAGTGGTAATTCCCACCTCAGTCAGACCAGCATTAATTGCACTTGCCCATGATGGTATTTCAGGACATTTGGGGATCCTGAAAACATATAAAAAGCTCCTCCAACACTATTATTGGCCTGGACTTAGGAAGGATGTGTCAAAGTACCTAAAATCTTGTCATATTTGTCAAATGGTAGGAAAACCAAATGAAAGTATACCAGCAGCTCCCATTAAGCCCATCCCAGTATTTTCTACACCATTTGAAAAGATTGTTGTGGATTGTGTGGGCCCATTACCAAAGACTAAGAAGGGAAATCAATTCCTGCTCACAGTTATGGATACCAGTACACGTTATCCTGAGGCTTTTCCCCTTAAAAGCATCACTTCCAAAAACGTAATCAAACATCTTTTGCACCTTTTCACTTCAGTGGGCATTCCTAAAGAGGATCCAACTGGATCAGGGCACCAATTTTACGAGCAATCTTTTCAAACAGGTGATGAAAGATCTTCAGTGTGACCCGTTCATTGTACATCAGCCGCTCAAAAAATACTGTATAGAACACCAAAAGGAATGGGATGAAAGCATAGACTTGTTACTCTATGCCATCAGGGAATGTCCCCAGGAGTCATTGGGTTTCTCCCCGTTCGAGTTACTATATGGGAGACCAATAAGGGGACCCCTTAAAATAGTAAAGGAGCAGTGGTTTGACACTCCATCTATTAAGCTCGCAACAGTTTCCCAATACATTGACACTTTAAGGGACAAATTAACTGAAGTCCGAACCATTGCTCAGTCAAACTTAAAAAAAGTCCAAAGGAAGTCCAATCAAGATCATTTTCTCCAGGTGACAGTGTTACTCTACCCATTCCAGGTTTCTCCTCAAAAGCAAGCAAGTTTATTGGTCCCTATATAGTTGCTAATAAACTATCTCCTCTCAACTATATAGTCCATACTCCTGATCGCAGAAAAGATTCACAACTTGTTCACATTAATCTCATGAAACTTTACCATTCCAGGGTATAGTCAGAGGAAGACATCCCAGAGGCTATAAGTCAACCTGTATTGTATACGGCTTCAGGCTGAGCTGAGACAGATGACATGGACCTATTGGAGAATTTAGACTTCCTCTACCTAAAGAAAACCTTGCTAACAGTCACATACTCAACAACTTGGATGAGTATTTTTCTGTTCTGAATCCATCTCAAGCAAAAGATCTCACTAAGTTATTATCAACATTTCCTAAAGTCACGTCAGACCTCCCAGGGTTTTGCAATATACCTAAACATGATATTAAGCTAATCTCAGATGATGTAAAACCCATTAGGCAATCAGCATATCGACTAAATCCACACAAAAGAGAGATTATAAAAAAGGAGGTAGATTTTTTGTTAAAACATAACTTAGCTGAGCCTAGTACCTCCCCTGGGCTTCACCTTGCCTTCTCATTCCAAAACCCGATAGCACTTTTCGTTTCTGTACCGATTATCGTAAAGTGAACCAGGTCACTGTCTCAGACTCCTACCCTTTACCTTTGATTGAAGATATAATAGACAGCATAGGCTGTGCAAAATTTATAACTACGGTGGACCTGTTGAAAGGATATTATCAAGTGGGACTCACGGATAGGGCAAAAATAATCTCGGCATTTATAACTCCAATTGGTTTTTTTTCAATATTTGGTTATGGCGTTTGGCTTTTCTAATGCTCCGGCCACATTCCAGAGGGCCATCAACTACCTAATTCAGGACCTAGGTGGGACGTTCGCCTACCTGGATGACTTGGTGGTGGTGTCGGACGGCTGGGACGAACATCTGGTGCGTTTGGAGATACTGTTTGCACGACTGCAAGAGATTGGATTCACCATAAACCTGGCTAAATCTGCTTTTGGCCGGGCCTCAGTGACTTACCTGGGACATATCGTTGGGCATGGTATGGTGAGACCCAAGGACCCCGCAAACGTTAAAGCCATCTTGTCCTTCCCCACTCCAAGGACGAGGAAGGAACTCATGCGCTTCCTGGGGATGTGCAGCTACTACCGTCGGTTCTGCAGTAACTTCTCCAGCGTGGCCGGACCCCTCACAGACCTTACCAGTTCTGCGGTCCCTTACATCTGGAACCAGAGGTGCGACCAGTCTTTCCACCGCCTCAAAGCCTTCCTTGCCTCCAAGCCTGTAGTCCACCCCCCTGACTACACCTCGCCCTTCCATCTGCAAATCGACGCTAGTGGTGTCGATTGGGGGCTGTGCTCCTACAATCGACCCAACCACTGATGTTCTTCACCCTGTGGCATATTACTCCGCCAAGTTGAAAAAACATCAGACCAACTACTCGACCATAGAGAAGGAGGCCTGGCTCTGGTGTTGGCAATAAAGAAGTTTGAATGTTACCTCCAGTCTTGCCCACAAACAACCCTAGTCTTCACCGACCATAACCCACTCACGTTCATCCAAACCAACAAGACCTCCAACCAGCGAATCCTCCGCTGGGCTCTCCTCACCCAGCCCTATAATCTACAAGTCCGGCACATAAAAGGGGTCGACAACCTGATTGCAGACTCCTTATCCCGAGCTCCGGTGGAAATGCAGCAGCTACTCTCCAGACGCACCAGTTGATCACCTCCTTCGCGCCAGCGCTACGGAGGTCTTTGGAGGGGGGGTGTGTTACGAACCCCTCCACCCCGCACTACGAACCACGCCATCTATTGTCCTGATCTAGCTACCCAGCACCACGAGCAACGCCATCTAGGGACGAGACACGAGTATGACTCGTCTTAGTTACCACTCCGAGGTTTCCCTTCTCCCTATCCTGGTTGTTGCGTCACCTTCTCAGTCTTCTTTGTCAGCTCCAATTCGAGGAGAGAGCACTTGGCTCTGGGAAGTGACCACAGGATCATCTATCCTCTAAACCTACGTGCAGTGACTACCTACCGTCTTCTACAATACTCAGCCTTACTCGTCAGCCATCTCAGCTCCTCACTTAAGTACTATTATCTTGTATTAATTTCCCCACGTCCACTTGCTTCGAGATTGTTTTATGTTTATTAATATGTATATACTGTTAATGTTTAGGTTAAGTTTGGTTAAGGGTAATTTATAAGCTGAATATTTTGTTAAGGGATTTATGGTACTCTATTATATACAACGAAAACTCGCATCCTTTGTCTACCCTTTTATAGTCCGATTGTCTTTGTTTTTTTTTTATTGTTGTTACCTGTTGGGATCTGGGTAGACGTATAACTATATTCTAAATCCCCAACTCGTAACACCACTAACTGCACGTGGAAGACACTAACAACAGGTGGTAGACACTAACTACAGGTGGTAGCCACTAACTGCAGGTGGTAGACACTAACAACAGGTGGTAAACACTAACTACAGGAATTAGGCAATAACTACAGGTGGTAAACACTAACTACAGGTGGTAGAGATTAACTGCAGCTAGTAAACACTAACAACAGGTTTTAGACACTAACAACAGGTGGTAGCCACTAACTGCAGGTAGTAGGCTCTAACAACAGGTTGTAAACACTAACAACAAGTGGAAGACACTAACTACAGGAATTAGGCAATAACTACAGGTGGTAAACACTAACTACAGGTGGTAGCCACTAACTGCAGGTGGTAGACACTAACAACAGGTGGTAGACACTAATTACAGGTGGTAGCCACTAACTGCAGGTGGTAGACACTAACAACAGGTGGTAAACACTAACTACAGGTGGTAGCCACTAACTGCAGGTAGTAGACACTAACAACAGGTGGTAGACACTAACTACAGGTGGTAGCCACTAACTGCAGGTGGTAGACACTAACAACAGGTGTTAAACACTAACTACAGGAGGTAGCCACTAACTGCAGGTGGTAGACACTAACAACAGGTGGTAAACACTAACAACAGGTGGTAGACACTAACTACAAGTGGTAACCACTAACTGCAGGTTGTAGACACAAGCGACAGGGGGTAGACTTTAACTACAGAGGGCAGGCAATAACAACAGGGGGTCGACACTAACTACAGGTGGTAGCCACTAACTGCATGTGGAAGACACTAACAACAGGTGGTAGACACTAACTACAGGTGGTAGCCACTAACTGCAGGTGGTAGACACTAACAACAGGTGGTAAACACTAACTACAGGAATTAGGCATTAACTACAGGTGGTAAACACTAACTACAGGTGGTAGAGACTAACTGCAGCTAGTAAACACTAACAACAGGTTTTAGACACTAACAACAGGTGGTAGCCACTAAATGCAGGTAGTAGGCCCTAACAACAGGTTGTAAACACTATAAACAGGTGGTAGACACTAACTACAATTAGTAACCACTAACTGGAGGTGGTAGACACAAACGACAGGGGGTTGACACTAACTACAGGTGGTAACCACTAACTGCATGTGGTAGACACTAAAACAGGTGGTAGACACTAACTACAGGTGGTAGTCACTAACTGCAGGTGGTAGACACTAACAACAGGTGGTAAACACTAACTACAGGTGGTAGCCACTAACTGCAGGTGGTAAACACTAACTACAGGTGGTAGCCACTAACTGCATGTGGAAGACACTAACAACAGGTGGTAGACACTAACTACAGGTTGTAGCCACTAACTGCAGGTGGTAGACACTAACAATAGATGGTAATCACTAACTACAGGAATTAGGCAATAACTACAGGTGGTAAACACTAACTACAGGTGGTAGAGATTAACTGCAGCTAGTAAACACTAACAACAGGTTTTAGACACTAACAACAGGTGGTAGCCACAGGTAGTAGGCTCTAACAACAGGTTGTAAACACTAACAACAAGTGGTAGACACTAACTACAGGAATTAGGCAACAACTACAGGTGGTAAACACTAACTAAAAGGTGGTAGCCACCTGCCAACCGCAGGTGGCAGGCACCAACAACAGGTGGTAGACATTAACTGCAGTAGCCTCTAACTGCAAAGGGTAGACACTATTCATATCGGGGTACAATAACCAGTGCAGACATCAACTGCTACAGGTGGTAAACACTAACTACAGGTGGTAGCCACTAACTGCAGGTGGTAGACACTGACAACAGGTGGTAGACACTAACAATAGGTGGTAGACACTAACTACAAATGGTAACCACTAACTGCAGGTGGTAGACACAAACGACAGGGGGTAGACACTAACTACAGAGGGCAGGCAATAACAACAGGGGGTAGACACTAACTACAGGGGGTACACACTAACTACATGTGGTAGCCACTAACTGCAGGTGGTAGACACTAAGAACAGGTGGTAGACACTAACTACAGGTGGCAGCCACAAACTGCAGGTGGTAGACACTAACAACAGGTGGTAAACACTAACAACAGGAATTAGGGTAATAACTTCAGGTGGTAAACACTCAATCACAGGTGGTAGAGATTAAATCAAAACAGTAAACACTAACAACAGTTTTGACATTAACAGGTGGTAGCTACTAACTGTGCAGGTAGTAGGGTTTTAACAACAGGTTGTAAACACTAACAAATAAGTGGTAGACACTCAACTACAGTGAATTAGGCAATAACTATGGTGGTAAACACTAACTACAGGTGGTAGCCACTAACTGAAGGTGGTAGGCTCTAACAACAGGTTGTAAACACTAACAACAAGTGGTAGACACTAACTACAGGAATTAGGCAATAACTACAGGTGGTAAACACTAACTAAAAGGTGGTAGCCACCAACTGCAGGTGGCAGGCACTAACAATAGGTGGTAGACACTAACTACAGGTAGTAGCCACTAACTGCAGGGGGTAGACACTAACTACACGGGGTAGACAATAACTAAAGGTGGTAGACACTAACTACAGGTGGTAAGCACTAACTGCAGGTAGTAGACACTAACAACATGTGGTAAACACTAACAACAGGTGGTAGACACAAACTACAAGTGGTAACCACTAACTGTAGGTTGTAGACACAAACGACAGGGGGTAGACTTTAACTACAGAGGCCAGACAATAACAACAGGGGGTCGACACTAACTACAGGTGGTAGCCACTAACTGCATGTGGAAGACACTAACAACAGGTGGTAGACACTAACTACAGGTGGTAGCCACTAACTGCAGGTGGTAGACACTAACAACAGGTGGTAAACACTAACTACAGGAATTAGGCAATAACTACAGGTGGTAAACACTAACTACAGGTGGTAGAGACTAACTGCTGCTAGTAAACACTAACAACAGGTTTTAGACACTAACAACAGGTGGTAGCCACTAACTGCAGGTAGTAGGCCCTAACAACAGGTTGTAAACACTATAAACAGGTGGTAGACACTAACTACAAGTGGTAACCACTAACTGGAGGTGGTAGACACAAACGACAGGGGGTTGACACTAACTACAGGTGGTAGCCACTAACTGCATGTGGTAGACACTAAAAACAGGTGGTAGACACTAACTACAGGTGGTAGCCACTAACTGCAGGTGGTAGACACTAACAACAGGTGGTAAACACTAACTACAGGTGGTAGCCACTAACTGCAGGTGGTAGACACTAACAACAGGTGGGAAACACTAACTACTGGTGGTAGCCACTAACTGCATGTGGTAGACACTAACAACAGGTGGTAGACACTAACTACAGGTGGTAGCCACTAACTGCAGGTGGTAGACACTAACTGCAGGTGGCACGCACTAACAACAGGTGGTAAACACTAACTATAGGTGGTAGCCACTAACTGCAGGGGGTAGACACTAACTACACGGGGTAGACAATAACTAAAGGTGGTAGTCACTAACTACAGGAGTTAGGCAATAACTACAGGGGGTAGACACTAACTACAGGGGGTAGGCAATAACGACAGGGGGAAGACTTTAACTCCAGAGGGCAGGCAATAACAACAGGGGGTCGACACTAACTACATGTGGTAGCCACTAACTGCAGGTGGTAGACACTAACAACAGGTGGTAGACACTAACTACAGGTGGTAGCTGTGGTGGATGTAATCCTAGACAAGGTTCTTGAAACTCCAGGGCACGAGCAGTAGATATATTCAACAAGTGGTACAAGACTTGGCGTGATAGCCAACCGGTACAGGAACAGGAGCCAGCACAAGGAACTCCTCGTCGTAGGCAGGCCGAAGCCGATCTGAGGGAAATTAGCTAGCTAGGCAAGGAGAGTTGCTAGACATTACTAGGACAATAAATGAGGTCTTCTAATTACTCGACTAGCGCGGTACAGACCTAGTACATCGGGACATAGTAAATGGACATAGGCATTAGACA
>NW_024741043.1:0-12197 GCF_018991925.1 Homarus americanus | reverse complement strand
TGGTCGTGAATGGCTGTCCAGGGCAATTGTTATAAATTGCCGACTGGAAAAACATTGTGCAAACAATGGTTGGGCATTCATTGATAACTGGCAACGATTCTATGGCAACGACTACCTGTACTGTCGCGACGGAGCACACTTGTCTCGTGAGGGGGTAAAGACGTTGTCTGCATCCCTGGAGCGTGAAATTGTCACTCCGAAGGGGAGGGTACCAATCCAGTAGTGTGTCTTAGTGTGGGAGGGAACGACATAGGTAAGGTTAGGAGTGAGGAACTTTTCAAGAGGTATAGGGAGGCGCTGGGGAAGATTAGAGATAGGGGAGGGATCCCGATAGTATGTGGTGTCTTGCCTAGAAGAGGGGTTGGTCGTGAATGGCTGCCCAGGGCAATTGCTATAAATTGCCGACTGGAAAAACATTGTGCAAACAATGGTTGGGCATTCATTGATAACTGGCAACGATTCTATGGCAACGACTACCTGTACTGTCGCGACGGAGCACACTTGTCTCGTGAGGGGGTAAAGACGTTGTCTGCATCCCTGGAGCGTGAAATTGTCACTCCGAAGGGGGGGTTTCGCCAGTAGAGAGGGGTCGGGGAAAGTGGGAGTCAAAAAATAAGCAGGTCCTGGGAAGTAAAATTAGTTGCTCAGGACAAGGGGTAAAACAGGACCAGGGAAGTGTAGGTTTAAATGTATACTATACAAACAGTAGGAGCGTTAGAAATAAAACAGACTTGCTGAGAGCGGTTGTATATACCGAGAATGTAGACGTCATAGCTATCACCGAAACTTGGATGAATCTGACGAGCAAAATTTTTTTATCAGAGTACCACATAGAAGGGTACAACCTTTTTCACAAGGACAGGGAAGGTAGGAAGGGGGGAGGGGTCGCACTCTTCGTCAAGGATACATTAAAATGTTGTACTAATAATTCAATAAAGGGTGAAATAGGAACTGAGTCTGTGTGGGTAGAAATCACGGAAGGAAGAGAAAAACTAATTATGGGAGTGAGTTACAGGCCCCCAAGTCTTGGCAAAGAAGCAGCTCAGCCCATATGGCAGGAAATGAGTAGGGCAGCAAAATATAACAACCTATGCATTATGGGGGATTTCAACTTCAGAAATATTGACTGGGACAACATTGTAGGCGACTATGAATCTGAAGACTTCCTAGACACAGTACAGGACAATTTTTTGAAACAACTAATTACAGAACCTACTAGAGGTGACAATATATTAGACCTAGAATTAACAAATAAAGAAAATATTATCAGAGATATCAAAGTAGGGGAAGAACTAGGTAACAGTGATCACAGAGAAATCAGGTTCACCCTAAATTGGGAAACGAAAAACAATGACAATATGGTCAGAGTCCCAAACTTTCGGTTGGCGGATAATCAGGGGTTAAGAAGGTACCTAGGTGAGGTCACCTGGAAACAGTCACGTCAGTCCCCAGTAGGAAGGGGTGAGGTCATAGATGACACAACAATTGATCATGACTATAATATATTCACTAGTATACTACATAAAGCACAAGAACAAAATATACCATACAGAGAAATTAGGTCAAATAAGAATGAGCCAAGGTGGATGACCAGAAAACTTAAACATGACATAGGAATAAAGAAAGGAATATATAAGAAATTAAAGGGAGGGGAGGAGCAGCTCAGAAGCAGGTATAATGAACTATCTAGGAATGTTAAGAAAAATGTAAGGAAAGCAATGAGAGACTATGAAATCAAAATAGCAAGAGAATCCAAGGCGAATCCCAAGGGATTTTTCCAGGTATATAGGACAACGATCAAGGACAAAGTTGGGCCTTTAAAGTCAGGGAGGGGAGAATTGATAAATGGCAGTGAAGAAATAAGCAAAGCATTGAACAGCTACTTCTTATCAGTTTTCACAAAAGAAATTTGAGATGAAATTCCAGAGGTGGAACTGATATTTAAGGGAAAGGAAGAAGAGAAATTAAAGAATATCACTATCAGAAAAGAGGATGTTCTTAAGAAGATAAATAAACTAAAGAAAACAAAATCCCCAGGGCAGGATGAAATTTTCCCTCCAGTCTTGAAAGAGTGTAGGGAACAGATTAGCGGACCCCTCGTAAACTTATTTACAAAATCATTAGACACTGGAGTTGTGCCAGACTTGTGGAAACAGGCAAATGTAGTACCCATATTCAGAAAGGGAGACAGAGCATCAGCGTCAAATTACCGGCCGATCAGTTTGACGTCAGTAGTGGGGAAATTTCTTGAATCATTTATAGCAGATAGCATCCGATCGCATCTAGAGAAAAGCAAATTAATCTACGACTCTCAACATGGGTTTACAAAGGGAAAATCTTGTCTAACAAATCTGCTAACGTTTTTTAGGAAAGTCTTCGAGGTAGTGGATAATGACGAAAATTACGATGTTATTTATTTAGACTTTAGCAAAGCATTTGACAAAGTACCGCATCAGAGGCTTCTAAGAAAAATTAAGGCTCATGGTATCGAGGGGAAAGTTTTAAATTGGATAAAATCATGGCTCACCGATAGAACGCAGAGGGTCAGCGTAGATGGTGTTAAATCTGAGTGGGGCCGTGTAACCTGTGGGGTTCCCCAGAGGTCAGTACTAGGCCCACTCTTGTTCATAATCTACATGAACAATTTAGATACTGGGATCAGCAGTGACATAAGCAAGTTTGCGGACACCAAAATAGGGCGGCAAATTAATTCAGGGCAGGATGCAAATGCACTACAGGAGGATTTATCCCTCCTCCTAGTTACAGGCCTGGCATTTGACATTATTAGGGACCTGCCACACTTTGCCATAAACAGATAAAATGTACCGGGAACTTTCCCCCCACACACTCATCATTCTCTCACTTTATGTAACTTGACAGAACCTATGACCCTTCAGGCTTTTACGCCCTTAATGTACGAGTCATAAAGGCAAGTAAGAACTTTTCATACTTCCCTGTTGGGCGCTGTAAACGCTTCTGCGCTTCACCTTGCACAGGATGTAAGGGGGTGCCCAATAAACTAGCCCCCTCGGGGGCAAATCTGAAATCTACAGGAGGATCTAAATAAACTGCAGGGGTGGTCTGAAAAATGGCAAATGAAATTCAACACCAGCAAGTGCAGCGTACTTAATATTGGAAGAACAAATACTTATAATGTATACAGCCTAGAGAAGTCGACTTGTGAAAGAGACCTAGGGGTACTTGTAAGCCCGGACCTACGGCCTAGAAAACAGTGCGTTAATGTTCGAAATAAGGCAAACAGAGTATTGGGTTTTATATCTAGAAGTATAAGTAACAAGAGTGCAGAGGTCTTATTGCAACTATATCTTGCGCTAGTGAGGCCGCACCTCGATTATGCGGTTCAGTTCTGGTGCCACTATTATAGAATGGATATAAATTCACTAGAGTCGGTGCAGCGAAGAATGACAAAAATGATTCCGGGACTTGGAATCCTTCCATATCAGGATAGGTTAAAGAAACTTAACTTGCATTCCCTAGAAAGACGAAGAGTGCGGGGAGATATGATAGAAGTATTTAAGTGGGTGAAAGGAATCAATAAAGGGGTTATAGATAAGGTTCTTATAATATCCGAGCAGGATAGGACTCGGAGCAACGGATTCAAGTTGGATAAGTTTAGGTTTAGGAGGGAGATAGGAAGAAACTGGTTCACAAATAGGGTGGTGGACGAGTGGAACAAGCTTAGCAACTTTGTAGTAAGTGCGGGAACTCTGGAAAGTTTCAAAAAGAGGCTAGATAGATTCATGGATGAGCGAGAGTGGTAGTAACTCTCGACAGGAGCTGCCATGCATAGGCCAACCGGCCTATTGCAGACTCCTTATTTTCTTATGTTCTTATGTTCTTATCTATCTATCTATCTATCTATCTACTGTATTTATCTATTTATATCTATTTTATTAACTCACCTGTACCATTAATCATCAGTTTATTTATCTTAATCTTCTTCCCATTTTGATTTATTCCTCTTAACAATGTATGTATCTACACCCACAAACATACCTACTATCCACTCCCAAACACCCACAAACAAACCTACTATCCACTCCCTACACCCACAAACATATCTATTATCCACGCCCTACACCCACAAACATGCCTACTATCCACGCTCTACACCCACAAACATACCTACTATCCACGCTCTACACCCACAAACACACCTACTATCCACGCCCCACACCCACAAACAAACCCACTATCCACGCCCCACACCCACAAACAAACCTACTATCCACGCCCCACACCCACAAACAAACCTACTATCCACGCCCTACACCCACAAACAAACCTACTATCCACGCCCTACACCCACAAACAAACCAACTATCCACTCCCTACACCAACAAACAAACCTACTATCCACTCCCTACACCCACAAACAAACCTACCATCCATGCCTCACACCCACAAACAAACCTACTATACACGCCCCACACCCACAAACAAACCTTCTATCCACGCCCTACACCCACAAACAAACCAACTATCCACTCCCTACACCAACAAACAAACCTACTATCCACGCCCTACACCCACAAACAAACCTACTATCCACGCCCTACACCCACAAACAAACCTACTACCCATGCCCTACACCCACAAACATACCTACTATCCACGCCCTACACCCACAAACAAACCTACTATCCACGCCCTACACCCACAAACAAACCTACTATCCACGCCCTACACCCACAAACAAACCTACTATCCACGCCCCACACCCACAAACAAACCGACTATCCACGCCCCACACCCACAAACAAACCTACTATCCACGCACCACACCCACAAACAACCTACTATCCACCCCCCTACACCCACAAACAAACCTACTATCCACGCCCCACACCCACAAACAAACCTACTATCCACGCCCCACACCCACAAACATACCTACTATCCACTCCCTACACCCACAAACATACCTACTATCCACTCCCTACACCCACAAACAAACCTACTATCCACGCCCCACACCCACAAACAAACCTACTATCCACGCCCCACACCCACAAACAAACCTACTTTCCACGCCCCACACCCACAAACAAACCTACTATCCACGCCCTACACCCACAAACAAACCTACTATCCATGCCCTACACCCACAAACAAACCTACTATCCACGCCCTACACCCACAAACAAACCTACTATCCACGCCCTACACCCACAAACAAACCTTCTATCCACGTTCTACACCCACAAACACACACTACCCACCACCTACACCCACAATAGAGTAAAGGAGGAATACAGAGTGTACTTACTCAGGTTACCATACCACTCTGGGTGGTTGATCCTTAGTGCAGCAGGAAAGAGAAAAATTATAAGTGGGTCATTCTATTCCTCGTGTGATGGATGGAAGGATGGATGGATGGATGGATGGATGGATGGATGGGAGACTGAATGGGAGGATAGATGGGTAGATGGGTGACTGAATGGGATGAGAGATGGGTAGGTGGGTGAATCGGTGGATGGATAAACAGCTAACTGGATGAATGGACATATGGACTTGGATGGCATATTTGGATGTAAGACCCTACGATATGAAGAACATTTTGGACGTATAAACCCATGACAATTAACACCATTTTGGACTTACATCACAGGAAACAGGTAAAACATTTCTGTGATCGTTCTTCAATAATTCCATACGCCAACCTTACCTGCATTCATCTCGATTTCAGTATAATATTTTAGTGTTAATTTCAGCATCGGAATCAATCAATCTCTCTCTCTCTCTCTCTCTCTCAAGATGGAAATTTCATGACGTAAAATCCGATGAAAACTCGACCCTGTTTATACGTGTTGCTTCGAGGTTTTGTTTTCACGTTAACCTCATGTTTCGTTTCGATAAATGACACATATCACAGGAGGTGAACTACAAACTGAACTTTGACCTGACACCGACGACCGACCGACGGAAGATGGGGCTTCGGGTTTAGTCGTATCCCATTTGAGAGTTTTATGAATGTGAAGCCCCGAATTAGTCAACAAACCCTACAGCTCAATTTGGATTCGAACTTGTGCATCTTGTTCTTGAATCAGAACCTTATCTCACACATATATAGGGGTTAGGTTAGGTTGGGTTGTGTTAGGTTGGGTTGGGTTAGGTTAGATTGGGTTAGGTTAGGTGAGCCGTGTCCATCACAACCAGACAATTATCCCCGTCCATCAGATCTTCCCTTTAACAAATCCTCAACATAAAAGACAAATTCACCTCCATGTGTTAAAATCTTACTACACCACATTACCGTCACCACTATACCAAACCTGTGTAATATTAACACACTAATACACTATTAAGACATCACCAAATCCATCAATAAACAGTACATCTTCCTTTACACTTGATTAGAAAGAAAAACAAGAAAATATGCCCAGAATCTCAAATTCATTCACTAACATTACGAAAAATTACAAGAGTTAAGAGTCAAAGCAAGATATGTACTGTACGCAATGTTGATGTTATTTTGTTCGCCATCATTGTGTCCTAAAGTTAATCTGTTTTGTGAAGTATATCCTCGGACTTGGGAACAAATCATCATGTGTACCTTTGAGTATTAAGGTCTTGATCCATTTCCTTGATGTCTACCGTTTGGAACAGGTAACACCACCACAATTGTTTTAACCAAGACGAAAACGGACGAAAAAAAAAAGCTTTTACAAATATCAAGTATTAATTTTCTCTCTTTACAGGATCTAATACTCTTGGAAATGTGTTTAAATTAATCTGATTTGTTTTCATTTATTGTCGATCCTTCATAAGAGGACTCGTGGATCCCCCGAGCCTAGCCGGCCATTTTGTTTACATTTTTCGGTCGCTCTAAAATACCATTAAAACAATATTGAGTATAAACGTTTGGCTCAACTGATGATCTCAAACATGTCCCAACATTTTTTGCCTCAACTCCACATTCTGTAACTCATTTAGGTAGATGTCCCTCACTACACATACACTGGACTATGTGTAATGTTGCAGCTAATGTGTTATCAAGATATTGCACATTATAAGTTCATGTGTGGTCATTATTATATTAAACGGAGGAATTTTAAAGAGCTATTACACCACCTGTATCATTAGTTGTCGCCAGGTGAAGGAATGTTTAGGTAGATTATATTTTATTTACTCTAATTATAGTTTCAATACCTAAGACGTTCCACTATAAGAGTCTTTCAACCTCAGGTAAGGACTAAAGACTTTCTACTCTAGGTCTTACACCCTGGAGTAGCTGTATCGTCCACATAGGTAATTACTCCACAAGGAACTACAAGTTACACCTTGATGTAATACTTCATTTACTGCCAAACTTTATAGGAAAATATTTTTTCACAAAGAATTTCAAGTTACAATTTCACATAATAAGTCACATTACAAACGTTCCTTCGGCTTACAGTTAAACTTTGCAATGTCAAGATATTTTTTTCACTGCAGAGGAAAGTATCCGTCATCATCATCATCACCACACACACACACACACACACACACACGCGCGCGCGCGCGCGCGCGCGCGCGCAAAGACAAAACTCCTGTATCCAGATTCTCAAAAGTTTATAAATTAAATTCTTCCCTAAAATTAAACAGACAATACATCTATTAATCATAGAGTATGTGAACAATATCGATGCCATATTGGTTACCATCTTTGAGTCATATAATTAGTTAGCTACATAGTGTTAATTATTTAGTTAAATAGGAAAAAATAATCTACTAGCGTGTGTTGTGACCAAAATAAATCAACATTGTATTTACTTTCTCCTCCAGGGGGCACTAAGTCTAGAAAAATGACACAATTGACATCTACATAAAGTGACTGACCAAGGGTAGATATTGGCTACCTTTTGTGTTACTTTGAGGTCGTAAGAACGCACAGAGCTGCTCTTAAGGATGTTTACCACAATACACCTCAACCAGTTTCTCATTCACAAAAGTCAAACAATAAATCTGGTTCAAAAGATACACCGTAAATTTTATTAGAATACAATAATCAATTACTGTATTATTGCATTGAGGCGAATAGTCTTATGGTGTTAAGATGTGTTCTTAAGCCACGAAGGTAAACAAAAGGTATTCAATATCTGCCTTGGTTGACGATGATCTGTAGACGTTAGCAAGTCCTCCTCCTCCTGCTCTCGAGTAAGGTAAAGAAGGTCTCACCTGACCAAAATTGTTAATTAAGATAGATTACATGAAGATTAACCCTCCCAGCTTATTTCAATTAATGATTAACCTAACGCTACATGGGAAGTTAAGTTAGGTTAGATTAGGTTAGGTTAGGTTAGGGTAGGGTAGGGTAGGGTAGGGTAGGGTAGGGTAGGGTAGGTCAGGTCAGGTCAGGTCAGGTCAGGTCAGGTCAGGTCAGGCAGTGCCAGTGTAGTTAATCTTGAGGTTAAATAAACTAGACGCTAATCTTCACATGAGCCACTAAGACACTTTGACGGAGGCGGTTACGTATAACAGGAAAGCTCTGATAACATATAATGTACAGTATATACCGTTTAAGTTGCGTCAGCAGCTCTATACACCACTTATTGACCTACTCATTCACTGCCGTAGAAATATTTACTTCTAACAGGTTTCTATATGGTTCCCAGTCATTATAATACGACCTTGTAAAATCAAATGATCTAAATTAAACTAAACTTATCCAAATTAAACTTATTAGCAAACAAATCCTTCTAAAACACGATATATGTAAATCAAAAGTTCTAAATTCAACTTAACTTATCGTAATATAACTATTATAACTAAACCATTTTAATTAAACCTAACCTAAACACCTCAAGTGCCACAAACAGAAGGAAAAAAACACCTTTAATATTATCGTGTAAGAAGCCCCTGTAACCCACTAACTCAAGGTAATGCAACTATATCAATCTACCTGCGTCGGAAGCTCTATACGTGACTATGATCGTTACCCACTGCTGGAGAACATTTGTACTTCTATAATTACCCCTGGAGAAACAATGCACCAATTTACGATTTATTTATTTTATTTTTCATTTATTTTTTATTCTTGGTCCATACTGTAAACATCGCCCGCTTGTGAGTTCCGTCAGCCATTTTGTTCTAACTTTCGGGGATTCTAAAATAAACTATAAATAAATAAATAAATAAATAAATAAAACAAGCATCTTTTGTTTTTCTAACCCATGAGCTGTGAGTCTTCACTATATACTTCAACATTACTGTAAACTAAGGCTAGAGAGGGTGTGTACAGTACTAGTGGAGCCAAGACGAGAAGGTATTTCAAATCCCTAAAGGGTTTTACAAGTGGAGAGTCTTACAAGTGGAGGGTCTTACAGGTGGAGGGTCTTACAAGTGGAGGGTCTTACAAGTGGAGGATTTTAATAAGGATAAATACAACAAGTCTTACAGTTGAATCAGCCAAGTCGAGGAAAACTCTTAAGAGTCATGTAACTTCTACCTGATGTTACCTGTAATCAAGCTAAGGTATATGTAAGAAGAATATTATCTCGTTACTATCCATTCCTCTTCCACTATCCTGCGAGGTGGTGTATTAATAGGCACATATACTCATGATAAAGAAGGAATAAAGAGAAAGACGCAAGATACCTATAAAATGCGACAAAATATACCTACACATGCGTAATCCTAACCCATCCCAACCCAACCCAACCCTATCCTACCCTCAGCTTCACCACAGTACACAAAGTCATTCTTGGTATCAGAGTGACGCATAAACACCCTGTATCGCCTAAGACACATTTGAATCGGATGGTTCGTTGACGGTTTTATTAGTTCGGTATAAACCAGTGAAGCAATTAGTTCGTGGGAACAGCGAGTCAAAATACTTCACATCAGCTTCGTTTACGACCTCCAGCTGATATTTACTTCTGTTGTCTATATCAATCACATTTTATAATGAAAACAAAAATATAATTAGTTACTTATAAATGAAAATAAATCATACTTAGATACTTAGGAGTGGGGAAAAAGGATACTTAAGATACTTAAAAATGAAAACACTTTTGATACTTAAATTAGGACAAAATAAACGGACATAAAGATTTAACTATGAGCGGTGGATATTACGACATGTACCGGCTATCAATACAGAGGCGCTATTTAGCCCTGAAGTTCTCTCAGAAACCCAACAAGACAATATGTGGTCACGTAAAAATTTCAGGTTAATTTTTAACACCATCCGTCATTTTAAACCTTGGCACCTGTAGATTAAGAAAATACATGGTGATATTTTTTCTGATGGGATAAAGGTCGTATTTGTCCAGAGAAGTAAGAGAGGAAAAAAATCACTTGAGAGGCATGACGCACAGAGTGTCTAAGGTGATAAAAGATCATATACTACCATTTGGGTTTTCAAATTAAGTTCATTACATAAAATATCAAACTCATAAAGATTACAAAAGAACAGAACACCATGAGCTCTCTACAGCTATTGTCAGCTGTCAATATGCTGATGTACAGAAGCTACACAATGTTATTGGTGATTGTAATCCCAGGAAAATGATGCTCTTATAAACTTGGTAACTGGAGCTGTAATGCCAGAAAATGCCAAATATGACAATCTATGAGCATATGAAGTTGGAAGCCAAAATTATGAAAATTTTGTCAAGGAACGTATTGTTGGTCCATTGAGCATCTGGGAAAAGCTGTCCAAGGTTAATCTACTGTCGTGGAAAGCAGCAAATAAGACTTCAACCATCAAATTGCTATCACAAGTTATAGAACTTAAGCAGGACATACAGTATATGCATCACAGAAGGGCAGCACTGTACATATCAATTCACCAGACACTGATGTGTTTGGCATATTAAAGCAGCCTCAACTTGGAGAAAATACAAGTATGATAACAGGAACTGGTGAGCGACGACACATTGGGCAGAGAGCCTTACAGGTTTCCATGCCTTCACAGGATCTGACTGCATTGGAAAAATTTTTGGCAAAGGAAAGAAAGCATGTTGGAGCACTTTGATGAAATCTAACACAAAAGTCCTAGATGCATTCAAGATGCTGAGTAGACCAAATGCCCTCCAGCAGACATGTACAGTATATTGGTCTAGAGGAATTTGTATTTAAGCACTACTGTCCACGAATGACTTTCACCAAACTGTCAAAACTTAGATGGCATCTCTTCAAGATAACGCAGGCAGAAGCTGGAGAACTACCAGCGACTGCAGCAACTCTAAAGTATCATATATTGAGAGGAAGGTATCAAGCTCTTCTGTGGTCTTGTGATGCAGACAGTGAAATGCTTTCACAATTAGAGCATGGCTGGAAGATTGACAATGACTGTTTCATACTAGTAATATCAGACCAACCACCAGCTCCAGAAGCAATCACAGAACTTGTTAAATGTGGGTGTGGCGTCAGGAAATGTGGATCATTGTCATGTTCATACAGAAAGAATCAGAAAGAATAGCATGACATGCACCGAGATGTGTAACTGTCACGCAGATGATGAGAAATGCCTAAACAAGGTGAAGGAATCTGTTGTACACAGAAGACTCTGATGACGAGGACTGAAGCAATGTCGTAAATAATAACTTGTGACTTGTATACACATGATGTATAACACTACAAACTTTTAATAAATATAAAACGGTGGTTCTAAGCGTTTCAGATAATGGTAATAAGTATATGTTTAATTTCCAGTATTTGTCTTTAACAATTAATTTTACTTACTGCAATCTCTTCTTTGCCAGAGACAGGATGGCATATATAAGCAGCCATGTTTGTAACACACTTAAGATATTATAACAGCATTCATAATATATTACGTTAAATTGTAATGATATAATACTACATGTTCATAGGTTATTAGTCATGTTTTAAGTTACTTAGGAGTTAATGGTAATACGTCTGTGGTTCATTACGCCGCTCTTTGATAAAACTTCTTTAATGGCATAAAACTTATAATAAACCGTTCAGAAAAAATTACACCACAGTTCCTTAACATAGTTTATAAGGATTATTATGATGTATGGTGTCAAAAATTAACATGAAATTTTTACGGGATTACTTAAGCTCCTACACTAAAACCTGCCGACCTAACCTAACCTTTTTTACCCACCTCCACCTACTTACCTAACCTGACATAATCTAACCAAACCTGACATAATCTAACCTAACCTGACATTATCTAACCTAACCTGATATAATCTAACCTAACCTGACATAATCTAACCTAA
>NW_024741042.1:0-5034 GCF_018991925.1 Homarus americanus | reverse complement strand
GTTAACAAAATCATCAACCAATCACAAGAGAAGGAGAAATCAGCTGAAATCGACGCACTTGATAGTTGCTAGACGGACTTCAAGCGTCATAACTGACGATGGAATTATGTTTGAGTAATACTTTTCTTTTTTTACTGGGATCAGCCCACATGGGCACAGGTCACTGACCCACATCAGAGCCTGGGGGGCGAAAATGTAATAATTATTCATAGTAAATAAAATTTATAATAAAAAGTAAAATAAAATAATAATAATAACAATAATAATAATAACACTAATAATAATATTATTAATAATAATAATAATAATAATAATAATAATAATAATAATAATAATAATAAAGAACTATAAAGAAATAAACAGAAATAGTGAGAAACAATATATGTATGTTGTGTTGTCAAGTAAGAGAAATAATTGAGACCCTGCAATTGTGTGTAATTTAGGTAGAAAGACAAATCAGCAACCTGGGATTTGGTAACAATTTTCGTGATGCCATATAGCAGCAGGGTCTACCATTAGACAACACATTATGTTTCCAATATCTTCCCAGGCGGTAGTACCTCCCTGTTTGATAGCTGCCTACTACCTGTTGAGGATAATGGTTAACCACTGATCAAAATAAGCAAATATATATATATATATATATATATATATATATATATATATATATATATATATATATATATATATATATATATATATATATATATATATCTATGTAAATATATATATCTTGATAAAATCACACGGGAAAATGGAAACAACGGAGTACCTTAGCTTTCGTCTTTATTCAAGACATCTTCAGAGGCAACTGGATTACATGGACAGAGAGAGGCTTAAATATACAGGGTGACCTAAAAACATGAGGTCAGGTCATAATGATGACATCCACTAATCCCCACACCAACACAACCGTAGAGGAGCTTAAGAGAAGGGTGGTGACGTGACTAGACAGGTCAGGTCAGAAAAAAGGGACCCACAAAATAACTATCATACATCAAGATCAAAGGTTTTCAAAGCATTTTTAACCTTGGGCCACTGACAAATAAATTTATGTAACATATTATCAGTTTATTGATTTTAATTCCTTAATCAAACTAGCTTCAACCAGAAGTCTTTCTGTGACACAAGATGATTTGAATACTTCTAAGCTTTTTTCCCAAGCAATGGGGTGATTATTATTCCTAACATGAACGAACAAGGCACTGCTTTCAGATGCAGTTCTGGGGCCGGATACTCAAAACACCTCATAAGTTACGTTTTTCAGCATGATACAGTACCATATATTGTGGAAGCCTTACACTACCATAAATTTAGCAAACTCAAAATTTAATTATGGTTCCGTAAGCCTTCCGTAAGTTCTCGTAACTCTAGTGTTTACCCTGTAAATTAAGTTCTCTTGTCGGACGATAGATGTCAGTGCAGATGCTAGTTGGCCAATCAACGCTCAGTTAACAAAATCATCAACCAATCACAAGAGAAGGAGAAATCAGCTGAGAGCGACGAACGTAATATTATTTTGTAAACATGGAAGGACCACCAGCCAAGAAGAGACGACCTAATTTCAGTGAGATGGGGGATATATTTCTGGGTTCGAGAGATGATGTAATGGGCAATTGCAGGAACTACCGAGAAAATTTTTCCATTACCATAAACATTCTGGGGATGAGGGATATTTTCTTGATTTGTGATAACTGTCTCGTTAACGGGAAAACACTCATTCATTCACGGTAGTGCTCTTCACCAATTGTTCTGGCTAACAGAGATCTCACAGTATTTGGTGTTTTACCCCACTAGAATTTAGGTAAATAATCCCTTGCATAATGTTGGCCTGTGACAAGACACATAAGCTATACTAAGATAGCCTTATTCTGGGCAAATTAAAATAAATTGGTTATTGATAGCATAGCCTTGCCTAACCTAAATGACAAATCACTTCTCTTAAATTACTCATTTAGCCTAGACCCTGGTGTTTTCCTTTCAATGTTGGGAACATTTGGTCTGAATTGTCTTCAAGTTCATACAAAAAACAACAATTTAAAACCTGAAAATATATCGGATTAGCCGGAAATTTTCTTAAATTAATACTCTACCTATGATAATGTTCAAGGAAAGTCTGGAACTAGGCCTAAGGTAGCTGCTAGACAAAGTGACTCACTGACGGCCTGACGCTCACCAAAAAACCATGTACACATTCTCTAACCTAACATAACATAACCAAACCTATCTATCTAACCTATACCCTATTAGTATAATTTCTTATTTAAATAATCCTCATGTTCTAACTAAATTAAGTAGGCCCCATGTTTAAACATTTATTTGCCTAAGACTGAAAAAGCAGTTATATAGGCACCTATTAATCAAGGTAATTGCACTCCATATTTTACACCTAATATCATTTAATTTTGGCTAGCCTATGGAAATTTATAGCCTTTCATGTTATCATAAGCTATACACATAAAAAAATAGGCTAAGACTATTGGTTGAATATTAGAAAACCAAGGCGAAGTCTTGGCAGGAATGTTCACTTGACCTCATATTTGGCTTTCATTACTGAGGGATATTTACGGCTATACAACATTAATAAGTTCTATCTGCAAGTTTACTCAGTCATAAAACATATTTTTACCCTAAGTGTGAACAATACAAACCTTCAGTTTTGGTAAGAAATACTTTATAATGTGTAAGAAGACAAAAGATGCGTCTCTTCCAAACTGAGGCAAACAAACACTCAAGCCGCTTATTATACAACAAAAAGTTACGAAAAAGACAAAGTGAAATATTATATTTCAGTATGTTGGTGTACAAAACATTTTCTTCATTATTCTATGATAAAACAAGTCTAACAAGCATTATTACAACATATATTATTATTATTATTTTCTATACACTCGGGAATTAGTCACTACTACATCCGGGTTGAGAGTGTTACACAACCTCGGGAGCTGGTGTAAGTTACTTGCGTTAACTTACGGAGTTCGATGTCAAATATTGGTTTTGAGTATAGCATCTGTGTTTTGAGTATGCCAATCTGAGACTGAGAGTCCAGTTACGGGTACGCAACGACATACAGTCCCATAAATTTTTTTGAGTATCCGGCCCCTGATATTATACTTATGTTGTTTGATTCTGAGCTGCAGTGTTTTTCCTGTCTGACCTACATAATTACAATTACATTTGCTACATGGAATACAATAAACACTTCCATTTACATTCAAACTTGGGCTATTCCTTATTAACATATTGGTAATGGTTGAGTCATACTTGAAAACAACATTAATATTTAGAAGCTTGAGGGACCGAACTAACGGGACAAATTCATTACGATAGGGCAGAGTCAAAATATTCTTAAGTGTAGGAACTTGTCTGGTTTGAGAGGAATGAAAGGATTTTTTAGCCCTTTTAAAGCAACGATCAACAAACACAGAAGGGTACCCAAGTTTCTGTGCAATAGAACGAATGTGTTTCAATTAATCGTCAATAAATTCAGAGTCACAAATACGCAGACATCTTAGGAACATAGCAGAAAAAACTGACATTTTGGTAGACTCCAGGTGATTCGATAAAAAGTGAATGAAACTGTCTACCTGTGTGGGCTTTCTATATACCTTAAATTTATAGTTTTGGCCATTTCTCATGATAAGCATATCAAGAAATGGAAGGGATTCATTTATTTCTCTTTCAATTTTGAATGTGATACTAGGGACAATATCATTAAGCTTGTCTAAAAATTCCAATGGGTCACTGTTTCTAGGCCAAAGACAAAGAACATCATCTACATATCTATACCATGGAGGAATAAAGTCCACTATATTGGGTAGTAATCTAGACTCAAAAAACTCCATATAAATTCAGGCTAAAGGAGCCTCTCTCTGTCCATGTAATCCAGTTGCCTCTGAAGATGTCTTGAATAAAGACGAAAGCTAAGGTACTCCGTTGTTTCCATTTTCCCGTGTGATTTTATCAAGATTTATCTTATCCACGTTTTCATTGTGGATTTACATGAAAAATATAAATATAAATATATATATATATATATATATATATATATATATATATATATATATATATATATATATATATATATATATATATAAAGAGAGAGAGAGAGAGAGAGAGAGAGAGAGAGAGAGAGAGAGAGAGATGGTAAAACTACATAACAGACACATCACATTTTTTCGTACAAAAGTGTTTTTTCATAGGTTTTTGGTTTAATACAATCAGTAGTCAAGCTCTTTTTTTTGACGCAAAATTAGTGAAATGTACCTTACCCTAATTTAACCTCACCAAACCTCTACATAATGTAACCTTTACCTAACCTAACGTTAACATGCCTTACCTAACCTAAATTTACCTAACCTAACCTAACCAAACCAAACTTCTACATAACGTAACCTTTACCTCACCTAACCTTTACCTCATCTAGCCTTTACCTCACCTAACCTTTACCTAACCTAGCCTTTACCTCATCTAACCTTTCCCTAACCTAACCTTTACCTAACCTAACCTTTACCTCACCTAACCTTTACCTCACCTAACCTTTACCTCACCTAACCTTTACCTAACCTAACCTTTACCTCACCTAACCTTTACCTCACCTAACCTTTACCTCATCTAACCTTTACCTCACCTAACCTTTACCTCACCTAACCTTTACCTCATCTAACCTTTACCTCACCTAACCTTTACCTCACCTAACCTTTACCTCACCTAACCTAACCTAACTCTTTACCTCACCTGACCTTTACCTCATCTAACCTTTTACCTCACCTAACCTTTACCTCACCTAACCTTTACCTCACCTAACCTTTACCTCATCTAACCTTTACCTCATCTAACCTTTACCTCACCTAACCTTTACCTCACCTAGCCTTTACCTCATCTAACCTTTACCTCACCTAACCTTTACCTCACCTAACCTTTACCTCATCTAACCTTTACCTCATCTAACCTTTACCTCATCTAACCTTTACCTCATCTAACCTTTACCTCACCTAACCTTTACCTCATCTAACCTTTACCTCATCTAACCTT
>NW_024741041.1:0-16285 GCF_018991925.1 Homarus americanus | reverse complement strand
TAGAAGTGTACCTGGGCGTGTCAGAGGTGTGCCTGGGGTGTTAGAGGTGTACCTGGGAGTGTCAGGGGGTATACCTGGGAGTGTTAGGTGTGTAACTGGGAGTGTTTGAGGTGTAACTGGGAGTGTCGGAGGTGTAACTGGGATGGAGCTGTAACTGGGAGTGTCTGACGTGTACCTGGGAGTGTCAGAAGTGTACCTGGGAGTGTCTGAGGTGTACCTGGGAGTGTCTGAGGTTTACCTGGGAGTGTCAGAGAGTACCAGGGAGTGTTAGAGTGAGTACTTGACAGTGTCTGAGGTATACCTGGGAGTGTCAGGGGTGTACCTGGGAGTGTCAGGTGTACTTGGGAGGCTGGGGGTGGGACCCAGGAGTGCTGAGGCGGTGTAACTGGGAGTGCCAAGCGGTTTAACTGGGGAGTGTTGAGGTGCACTGGGAATGTCTTAGGTGTACCTGGGAGTGTCAGAGGTGTACCTGGGAGTGTCAGAGGTGTACCTGGGAGTGGTCAGAGATGCACCTCGAGTGTTAGAGGTACCTGGGAGGTCAGGATATACCTGAGTGTTAGGTGTGATCTGAGCAAGCTTGAGGTGTAACTGGGAGTGTCAAAGGCACCTGGAAGTGTCAAAGGTGTACCTGGGAGGTCAGGGGTGGACCTAGGAGTGTCAGGCCTGTGTAACTGGGAGGCTGGGGGTTTAACTGGGAGTATCGGGAGGTGTAACTGGGAGTGTCGGGAGGTGCACTGGGAATGTCCTAGGTGTACCTGGGAGTGCCAGAGGCACGGGGAGTGTCTGAGGTGTACCTGGGAGGCAGGTGGGTGGTACCTGGGAGTGTCAGGAGGTGTACCTGGGAGCAAGTCAGAGGTGTACCTGGGAGTGTCAGAGGTGTACCAGGGAGGTCTGAGGTACCTGGTGTAGAGAAGTGAAACCAGGTAGTGTCAAAAGAGTACCTGGGAGTGTCAGAGGGCACCTGGGAGTTTCTGGAGGTACCTGGGAGGTGCCAGTGTACCTGGGAGGCCAGGTGTGTATCATGGAGTGTCAGAGGAGCACCTGGGAGGCCAGAGTTGTACCTGGGAGTGCCAGAGATGTACCTGGGAGTGTCAGTGGTGTACCTGGTAGTGTCAGAGGTGCACATGGTAGTGTTCGAGGTGCACCTGGGAGCGTCAGAGGCACCTGGGAGTGTTCTGTAGGCCTGGGAGGTGTGGTGGTGTACCTGGGAGGTCAGAGGTGCCTGGGAGTGTCAGAGGTGCACCTGGGAGGTCAGAGGTTTATCTGGAGCTGGAGGTGTACCTGGGAGTACGTGGAGGTTTATCTTGAGTGCCAGAGGTGCCCTGTGAGCATCAGAGGTGGACCTGGGAGTGTCAGAGGTGTACCTGGGTGTGTCAGGGGTGGTAACCAGAGCCTTAGAGGTGTACCTGGGAGCCAGAGGTGAACTGGAGTGTCAGGGGTGCACCTGAGGTCACGGGTGTAACTGGGAGTGTCAGGTGTAACTGGGAGTGTCGGAGGTGTAACTGGGAGTGCTCGGAGCTGTAACTGGGAGTGTCTCAGGTGTGGCCTGGGAGGTCAGAAGTGTACAGTGGGAGTGTCTGAGGTGTACTTGGGAGTGTCAGAGGGCCTGGGAGCGTCAGAGGTGTACCTGGGAGTGCCTGGAGGTGTACCTGGGAGTGTCTGAGGTTTACCTGGGAGTGCCTGAGGTTTACCTGGGAGGTCAGAGGAGGACTAGGGAGGTCACAGGTGGCCTGGGAGTGTCTGAGGTACCTGAAGTGTCAGAGGTGCACTGGGATTGTCTGAGGTGTACCTGGGAATTTCAGTGGTGTACCTGGGAGTGTCAGAGGTGTACCTGGGAGTATCGGAAGGTAGCTCCTGGGGAGGTCAGTGTATCTGGGTGTATCAGAGGTGTACCTGGGAGTGTCAGAGGTGTACTTGGGAGTGGCAGAGGTGAACCAGGAAGGTCAGAGGAGTACTCTGGGAGTGAAAGGTGTGCCTGGGAGACGGGAGGTGTACCTGGGAGCATGAGAGTACTGGGAGTTTGTCTGAGTATGGGTGTATCAGAGGTGTACCTGAGTGTTCAGAGGTGTACCTGGGAGTCAGGCTGCTGCACCTGGGAGTGTCAGGTGTAACTGGGAGTGTCAGGTGTGTAACTGGGAGTAAGCTGGAGGTGTAACTGGGAGTGTCGTGAAACTGGGAGTGTCTTAGGTGTACCTGGAAGTGTCAGAGGTACCTTGGAGCATCAGTGGTGTACCAAAGTGTGTAAGAGGTGGTACCTGGAGTAGGTCATGGGTGTCTTAGGAGTGTTAGGGGTGTAACTGGGAGTGTCAGGTGTAACTGGGAGGCCGGAGGTGGGAGTAAGCCGGGAGGTGTAACTGGGAGTGCTGGCAGTGTCTGGGGTGTACCAGGCAGTGTCAGCGGTGTACCTGGGAGTGTCAGCGGTGTACCTGGGGAGTATCATTGGTGTACCTGGAAGTGTCAGGGGTGTACCTGGAAGTGTCAGAGGTGTACCTGAGTGTGTCATTGGTGTCCTGGGAGTGTCAGAGGTGTAGGGTGTCAGAGGTGTACCTGGGAGTGTCATTGGTGTGGGAGTGTCAGGGGTGTACCTGAGGTGTCAGAGGTGCACCTTGGAGTGTCAGGGTGCACCTGGGATTGTCAGTGGTGTACCTGGGAGTGTCAGAGGTGTACCTGGGAGTGTCAGAGGTGTAGCTGGGGGTGTCTGGCTGTACCTGGGGTGTCAGAGGTGTGCCTGGGAGGTCAGAGGTACCTGGGGTGTCCAGAGGTGTTCCTGAGGAGGTCAGGGGTGTCCTGGGGTGTCAGAGGTGTGCCTGGGAGTGTCAGAGGTGTACCTGGTAGTATCATTTCATGTACCTGGGGGTGTCAGGTTGTATCTGGAAGTGTCAGAGGTAAACCAGGGAGTGACTGAGGTGTATCCGGGAGTATCGGAGGTGTACCTGGGAGTATCGGAGGTGTACCTGGGAGTGTCAGAGGTGTACCTGGTAGTATCATTGGTGTACCTGGGAGTGTCAGAGGTATCTGGAAGTGTCAGAGGTGTGTGCCTGAGTATGAGACGTGTACCTGGGAGTGTCAAGGTGTACCTGGGTGTGTGAGAAGTGTACCTGGGAGTTTCAGAGGTGCACTGGGAGTGTCTGAGCACCTGGGAGTGTCTGAGGTAACTGGCAGCGTCTGGAGGTGTACCTGGTAGTGTCTGAGGTGTACCTGGTGTCTGAAGTGTTGCCCTGGGAGGTGGTGTTCTGGGAGTGTCAGAGGTGTACCTGGGAATGTCAGAGGTGTTCCTGGGAGGTCGAGAGTACCTGGGAGCGCAAGGAGTACCTGGGAGTGTGGAGGGGTACCTGGGAGTGTCTGAGGTGTGCCTGGGAATGTCAGAGGTGTCTGGTAGTGTCAGTGGTGTACCTGGGAGTGTCAGAGTTGGACTGGGAGTGTGGATTGGGGTACCAGGAGTGTCAGAGGTGTATCTGCAGGCACCTGGCAGTCAGGGGTGTACCTGGTGTTAGGTGCCTGGGAGTGTCAGAGTTGTACTTGGGAGTGTGTTTGGTGTACCAGGGTGTCAGAGGTATCTGGGCAGAGGTGTACCTGGAAGTGTCACGGGTGTACCTGAAGTGTCAGGGGTGCCTGGAAGGTCAGAGGTGTACCTGGGAGTGCCTGAGGTGTACCTGGGATTGTTGGAGGTGTACCTGGGAGTGTCAGGGTGTAACTGGGAGTGTCAAGGGTGTGACCTGGAGTGTCAGTAGGTGTATCTGGTAGTGTCAGTGTGTACCTGGGAGGTCAGAGTTGTACTTGGGAGGATGTATACCTGGGAGTGTCAGAGGTGTATCCGGAAGTGTCAGAGGTGTACCTGGAGCATCAGAGGTGTACCTGGAGTCAGAGATTTGGGAGTGTCAGGGGTGTAACTGGGAGTCGGATTTGTAACTGGAGTGCTAGTGGTGTACCTGGAGGTCAGAGGTGTAGGAGGTCAGAGAGTACTTGGAGGCTGGGGGGTGTACCTGGGAGTGTCTGAGGTACCTGGGAGTGTCAGGAGAACCAGGAGGTAAGAGGTGTACCTGGGAGTGTCGAGGTGTACTAGAGGTCAGAGGTGAACCAGGAGTGTCGGAGGTGAACCGGGGAGTGTCTGAGGTGTACCTGGGAGTATCGGAGGTGCCTGGGAGTATCGGGAGTACCTGGGAGTTTAGAGGTGCCTGGTAGCATTGGTGGTACCTGGGAGTGTCAGGAGGCGTATCTTGGACAGGTGAGAACCAGGGAGTATGGGAGGTGTACCTGGGAGTGTTAAAGGTACCTGGTGTGTGAGAAGGTACCTGGGAGTGTCAGAGGTGTACCTGGGAGTGTCGGAGGTACCTGGGAGTGTCAGAGGTGTGTGCCTGGGAGTGTCAGAGGTGCACTTGGGAGTGTCACAGGTGGTTTTGAGAGTGTCTGAGGTGTACCTGGCAGTGTCTGAGGTACCAGGCAGTGTCAGGGCGGTGTACCTGGGGAGGTCAGCGGTGTACCTGGGGAGTATCAGGTACCTGGAAGTGTCAGGGTGTACCTGGAAGTGTCAGAGGTGGGACCTGAGTGTGCTGGCTGGTGTACCTGGGAGTGTCTGAGGTGTACCAGGGAGTGTCAGAGGTGTACCTGGGAGTGTCATTGGTGTACTTGGGAGTGTCAGGTGTACCTGGAAGAGTCAGGGCACCTGGAAGCATCAGAGGTGTACCTGGGACTGCTTGGGAGGCACTGGGAGTGTCAGAGGTGTTCTGAGAGAGTCAGGTGTACCTGGGGCCAGAGGTACCTGGGAGTGTCAGAGGTGTACCTGGTAGTATCATTGGTGTACCTGGGAGTGCTGAGTGATCTGCAAGTTGGGGAGGTGAACCAGGAGTGTCTGAGGTGTATCCGGGAGTATCGGAGGTGTACCTGGGAGTGTCAGAGATGTACCTGGTAGTATCATTGGTGTACCTGGGAGTGTCAGAGGTGTATCTGTCATAGGTGTACCTGGGAGTATGAGACGTACCTGAGTGTCAGGTACCCGGGAGAAGTGGCACCTGGAGTGTCAGAGGTGTACCTGGGAGTGTCTGAGCTTTACCTGGGAGTGTCTGAGGTGTAACTGGTAGTGTCTGAGGTGTACCAGGCAGTGTCAGGGTGTACCTGGGAGGCTGGGCAAGGGTACCTGGGAGGTCAGAGTTGTACTTGGGAGTGTGATTTGTACAGGGATGTCAGTGGTGTATCTGGAAGTGTCAGAGGTACACTGGAAGTGTCAGGGGGTACCTGAAGTGTCAGGCCTGGGAGGTCAGAGCACTGGGAGTGTGATTGGACCAGGAGTGCAGAGGTATCTGGGTGCCAGAGGTGTACCTGGAAGTGTCACGGTGTACCTGGAAGTGTCAGGGTGTGCCTGGAAGGGCAGAGGTACCTGGGAGTGCCTGAGGTGTACCTGCGATTGTCAGAGGTGTACCTGGGAGTGTCAGGGTAACTGGGAGTATCAGGGTGTACCTGGAGTGTCACAGGTGTATCTGGTAGCAGTGTGTACCTGGGAGGCAGAGTACTTGGGAGTGTGATTGGTGTACCTGGGAGTGCTGAGGTATCCGAAGTGTCAGAGGTGTACCTGGAGTATCAGAGGTGTACCTGGGAGGTCAGGGGTGTACCTGGGAGTGTCAGGGGTAACTGGAGTGTCGGAGGTGTAACTGGGAGGTCAGGTACCTGGGATGTGTGAGAGGCATGGGAGCGCAGAGTAGTACCTGGGAGTGCTGGGAGTGTCTGAGGTACCTGGGAGGTCAGAGAACTAGGAGTGTAAGAGGTGTACCTGGGAGTTCAGGGTGTAACAGGGAGGTTAGGAGGTGAACCAGGGAGTGTCTGAGGTGTACCTGGGAGCACGGAGGTGTGCCTGGGAGTATCGGAGGTGTACCTGGAGTCAGAGCTGTTCCTGGTAGCATCATTGGTGTACCTGGGAGTGTCAGAGGTGTATCTGGGAGTGTCGGAGGTGTACCTGGAGTGTCAGAGGTGTGCCTGGGAGTAAGAGGTGCACTTGGACACAGGTGCACCTGAGAGTGTCTGAGGTGTACCTGGCAGTGTCTGAGGTGTACCAGGCAGTGTCAGGGTGACCTGGGAGGTCAGAGGTGTACCTGGGTGTGAGAAGTGTACCTGGGAGTGTCAGAGGTGTACCTGGGAGTGTCGGAGGTGTACCTGGGAGGCTGAGGTGTGCCTGGAGTGTAAGAGGTGCACTTGGGAGTGTCACAGGTGCACCTGAGAGTGTTCGAGGTGTACCCAGTGTCTAGGTGTACCAGGCAGTGTCAGCGGTGTACCTGGGAGTGCTAGGAGGTGTACCTGGGAGGATCATTGGTGTACCTGGAAGTGTCAGGGGTGTACCTGAGAGTGTCAGAGGTGTACCTGAGTGTGTCTGGTGTACCTGGGAGTGTCAGAGGTATACCAGGGAGTGTCACAGGTACCTGGGAGGTCATTGTACTTGGGAGTGTCAGGGTGTACCTGAAGTGTCAGGGGTATACCTGGAAGTATCAGGAGGTGTACCTGGGAGTGTCAGAGGTGTACCTGGAGTGTCAGAGGTGTTCCTGAGAGTCAGGGTGTGTACCTGGGAGGCTGAGGTACTGGAGTGTCAGAGGCCTGGTATCATTGGTGTACCTGGGAGTGTCAGAGGTGTATTCAAGTGTCAGAGGTGAACCAGGGAGTGTTTGAGGTATCCGGGAGTATCGGAGGTGTACCTGGGAGTATCGGAGGTGTACCTGGGAGGTCAGAGGTGTACCTGGTAGTATCATTGGTGTACCTGGGAGTGTCAGAGGTGTATCTGGAAGGTTGTGTACCCGATATGAGACGGGCACCTGGGAGGCTGGGTGTACCTGGGTGTGAGAAGTGTACCTGGGAGGTCAAAGGTGTACCTGGGAGTGTCTGATTTTACCTGGGAGTGTCTGAGGTACCAGGCAGTGTCAGCGGTGTACCTGGGAGTGTCAAGGTACCTGGGAGCATCATAACCTGAAGTGTCAGGTACCTGAAGTGTCAGAGGTGTACCTGAGTGTGTCATTGGTGTACCTGGGAGTGTCAGAGGTGTACCTGGGAGTGTCAGAGGTGTACCTGGGAGGTCACTGGTGTACCTGGGAGTGTCAGGGTGTACCAAGAAGTGTCAGGGTGTACCTGAAGTGTCAGAGGTGTCCTGGGAGTGTCAGATGTACCTGGGAGTGTCAGAGGTGTACCTGGGAGGTCAGAGGTACCAGTACTCACAGCCTGGGAGGTCAGAGGTGTATCTAGGAAGTCAGAGGTGAACCAGGAGGTTCTGAGGTGTACCCAGGCATCAGAGGTACCCGGGAGTACCGGAGGTACCTGGGAGTATCGGAGGTAACTGGGAGGTCAGAGGTGTACCTGGTATCATTGGTGTATCTGGGAGGTCAGAGGGTGTATCTGGAAGTGTCATAGGTGTACAGGAGTGTGAGAGGTGTACCTGGGAGTGACAAAGGTGTACCTGGGTGTGTGGAGAAGTGTACCTGGAGTGTCAGAGGTACCTGGGAGTATCGGAGGTGCACCTGGGAGTGTCAGAGGTACCTGGAAGTGTCAGAGGTGTACCTGGGAGTGTTGGTGTACCTGGGAGTGTCAGAGGTGTACCAGGAGTGTCAGTGGTGTACCTGGGAGGTCATTGGGTACCTGGGAGGTCGAGGTGTACTTGAAGTGTCAGGGGTGTACCTGGAAGTGTCAGGGGTGTACCTGGAAGTGTCAGAGGTGTACCTGGGAGTGCCTGAGGTGTACCTGGGAGGTCTGAGGTGTACCTGGGAGTGTCTGAGCTGTACCTGGGAGTGTCTGAGGTGTCACCTGGTAATGTCTGAGGTGTACCTGGCAGTGTCTGGAGGTGTCTGGGAGGTCAGTGGTGTACCGGAGTCATAGGTACCTGGGAGTGTCAGAGGTGTTCCTGGGAGTATCAGAGGTACCAGGAGTGTCAGAGGTGTACCTGGGAGTGTCATTGGTGTACCTGGGAGTGTTGGGGTGTACCTGAAGTGTCAGGGGTGTACCTGGAAGTGTCAGTGGTGTACCTGGAGGTCAGAGGTGCACCTGGCAGTGTCAGAGGTGTTCCTGAGAGTGTCAGAGGTTTACCTGGGAGTGTCAGAGGTATACCTGGGAGTGTCAGAGGTGTACCTGGTAGAATAATTGGTACCTTGGAGTGTCAGAGGATCTGGAAGTGTGAGGTGGAACCACGGAGTGTTGAGGTGTACCTGGGAGTATCGGAGGTGTACCTGAGAGTATCGGAGGTGTACCTGGGAGTATCGGAGGTGTACCTGGGAGTGTCAGAGGTGTACCTGGTATCATTGGTGTACCTGGGAGGTCAGAGGTGTATCTGGAAGTGTCAGAGGTGTACCTGGGAGTATGAGAGGAGTACCTGGGAGTGTCAAAGGTGTACCTGGGTGTGGAGAGTGTACCTGGGAGTGCTGAGAGGTACCTGGGAGTGTCGGAGGTGTACCTGGGAGGTCAGAGGTGTGCCTGGGAGTGTCAGAGGTGCACTGGGAGTGTCACAGGTGCACCTGGGAGTGTCTGAGGTGTTACTGGGAGTGTCTGAGCTTACCTGGGGAGTGTCTGAGGTGTACCTGGCAGTGTCTGAGGTGTACCTGCAGTGTCTGGAGGTGTACCTGGCAGGCCAGGTGTGCACCTGGAGGTCAGCGGTGTACCTGGAGTGTCTGAGGTGTACCTGGGAGTGTCAGGGGAGAACCAGGGAGGTAGTGAGGTACCTGAGAGTGCCAGAGTGTACCTGGGAGTGTCAGGAGGTACCCTGGAGTGTCAGAGGTGTACCTGAAGTGTCAGAGGTGTACCTGTGAGTGTCAGAGGTGTACCTGGAAGTGTCAGGGGAGGTGTACCTGGGAGTGGCATTGGTGTACCTGGGAGGCACGAGGTGTACCAGGGAGTGTCAGTGGTGCACGTGGGAGTGACATTGGTGTACCTGGGAGTGTCAGAGGTGTACTTGGAAGTGTCAGGTGTGTATCTGGAAGTCAAGGGTGCCTGGATGCTGAGGCCTGGGAGTGCCTGAGGTGTACTGGGAGTGTCTGAGGTACCTGGGAGGGTCTGAGCGGTACCTGGAGTGTCTGAGGTGTACCTGGTAGTGTCTGAGGTGTACCCGGGAGCGAGACGTACCTGGGAGGTCAAAGGTGTACCTGGGTGTGTGAGAAGGGTACCTGGGAGTGTCAAAGGTGTACCTGGGAGTGTCTGATTTTACCTGGGAGTGTCTGAGGTGGACCAGGCAGTCATGGTGTACCTGGGAGTGTCAGTGGTGTACCTGGGAGCACAGTATGTGTGCCTGGAAGGTCAGGGGGTACCTGAAGTGTCAGGAGGTGTACCTGGAGTGTGTCATTGGTGTACCTGGGAGTGTCAGAGGTACCTGGGAGGGTCAGAGGTGTACCTGGGAGTGTCATTGGTGTACCTGGGAGGTCAGGGTGTACCAAGAAGTGTCAGGGTGTACCTGGAAGTGCAGAGGTACCTGAGCCGATGTGTACCTGGCAGTGTCAGAGGTGTGTTCCTGAGAGTGCGCAGGTGTACCTGGGAGTGTGGAGGTGTACCTGGGAGTGTCAGAGGTACCTGGTAGTATCATTGGTGTACCTGGGAGTGCAGAGGTGTATCTGGAAGTGTCAGAGGTGAACCAGGAGTGTCTGAGGTACCTGCATGATCAGAGGTGTACCCGGGAGCATGGGAGGTGTACCTGGGAGTACGGAGGTGCAACTGGGAGGTCAGAGGTGTACCTGGTAGTATCATTGGTGATCTGGGAGGTCAGAGGTGTACTGGAAGTGTCATAGGTGTACCTGGGAGTATGAGAGGTACCTGGGAGTGACGAAGGTGTACCTGGTGTGTGGAGAAGTGTACCTGGGAGTGTCAGAGGTGTACCTGGGAGTATTGAGGCACTGGGAGGCTGGAGGGCCTGAAGTGTCAGAGGTGTACCTGGGAGTGTCAGTAGGCATCTGGGAGTGTCAGAGGTGTACCAGGAGTGTCAGTGGTGTACCTGGGAGTGTCATTGGTACCTGGGAGTGTCAGAGGTGTACTTGAAGTGTCAGGGGTGTACCTGGAAGTGTCAGGGGTGTACCTGGAAGTGTCAGAGGTGTACCTGGGAGTGCCTGAGGGTGTACCTGGGAGTGTCTGAGGTGTACCTGGGAGTGTCTGAGCTGTACCTGGGAGTGTCTGAGGTGTACCTGGTAATGTCTGAGGTGTACCTGGCAGTGTCTGAGGTGTTCCTGGGAGGTCATGATGTACCTGGGAGGTCAGAGGTGTACCTGGGAGTGTCAGAGGTGTTCCTGGGAGTATCAGAGGTGTACCAGGGAGAGTCAGAGGTACCTGGGAGTGTCATTGGGGTACCTGGGAGTGTCAGGGTGTACCTGGAAGTGTCAGGGGTGTACCTGGGAGTGTCAGGGGTGTACCTGGAAGTGTCAGGGGTGTACCTGGAAGTGTCAGAGGTGTACATGGGAGTGTCAGAGGTGTACCTGGGAGTGTCAGAAGTGTACCTGGGAGTGTCAGAGGTGTACCTGGTAGTATCATTGGTGTACCTGGGAGTGTCAGAGGTGTATCTGGAAGTATCAGAGGTGAACCAGGGAGTGTCTGAGGTGTACCTGGGAGTATCGGAGGTGTACCAGGGAGTATCGGAGGTGTACCAGGGAGTGTCAGAGGTGTACCTGGTAGCATCATTGGTGTACCTGGGAGTGTCATAGGTGTATCTGAAAGTGTCAGAGGTGTACCTGGGAGTATGTGAGGTGTACCTGGGAGTGTCAAAGGTGTACCTGGGTGTGTGAGAAGTGTACCTGGAGTGTCAGAGGTGTACCTGGGAGTGTCGGAGGTGTACCTGGGAGTGTCAGAGGTGTGCCTGGGAGTGTCAGAGGTGCACTTGGGAGTGTCACAGGTGCACCTGGGAGTGTCTGAGGTGTTACTGGGAGTGTCTGAGCTTTACCTGGGAGTGTCTGAGGAGTACCTGGCAGTGTCTGAGGTGTACCTGGCAGTGTCAGCGGTGTACCTGGGAGTGTCAGCGGTGTACCTGGGAGTGTCAGAGGTGTACCTGGGAGTGTCATTGGTGTACCTGGGAGTGTCAGGGGTGTGCCTGGAAGTGTCAGGGGTGTACCTGGAAGTGTCAGAGGTGTACCTGGGAGTGTCAGAGGTGTTCCTTAGACTATCAGAGGTGTACCTGGGAGTGTCAGAGGTGTACCTGGGAGTGTCAGAGGTGTACCTTGAAGAGTCAGAGGTGTACCTGGGAGTGTCATTGATGTGTACCTGGGAGTGTCACAGGTGTACCAGGGAGTGTCAGTGGTGTACCTGGGAGTGTCATTGGTGTACTTGGTAGTGTCAGAGGTGTACCTGGAAGTATCAGGGGTGTACCTGGAAGTGTCAGGGGTGTACCTGGAAGTGTCAGAGGTGTACCTGGGAGTGCCTGAGGTGTACCTGGGAGTGTCTGAGGAGCACCTGGGAGCGTCAAAGGAGTACCTGGGAGTGTCAGAGGTGTACCTGGGATTGTTAGAGGTGTACCTGGGAGTGTCTGAGGTGTACCTGGGAGTGTCTGAGGTCTACCTGGAAGTGTCTGAGGTGTACATGGAATGTCAGAGGTGAATCTTGCAGTGACAGCGGTGTACCTGGGAGTATCAGCGGTGTACCTGGGAGTGTCAGAGGTATACCTGGGCGTATCAGAGGTGTACCTGGGAGTGTCAGAGGTGTACCTGGGAGTGTCAGAGGTGTGCCTGGGAGTGTCATTGGTGTACCTGGTAGTGTCAGTGGTGTCCCTTGGAGTGTCAGAGTTGTACTTGGGAGTGTGATTGGTGTACCTGTGAGTGTCAGAGGTGTATCTGGAAGTGTCAGGGGTGCACCTGGAAGTCTCAGGGGTGTACCTGGAAGTGTCAAGGGTGTACCTGGAAGTTTCAGAAGTGTACCTGGGAGTGCCTGAGGTGTACCTGGGATTGTCAGAGGTGTACCTGGGAGTGTCAGGGGTGAAACTGGGAGTGTCAGGGGTGTACCTGGAGTGTCATAGGTGTATCTGGTAGTGTCAGTGGTGTACCTGGGAGTGTCAGAGTTGTACTTGGGAGTGTGATTGGTGTACCTGGCAGTGTCATAGGTGTATCCGTAAGTGTCAGTGGTGTACCTGGGAGTATCAGAGGTGTACCTGGGAGTGTCAGAGGTACCAGGGAGTGTCAGAGTAAGAACCAGGAGGTCAGAGGTAAGAACCAGAGTGCCTGAGGTAAAAATGGGGAGAATGGTGCTCTGGGAGCACGGGAGGCAGCCTGGGAGGTGTCGGGGAGGTGTACCTGGCAGCATCATTGTGTACCCAGAGCAAGTCGAGTATCTGAAGCAGAACCAGGAGCATGAGAGGTGCAACGGTGAGTGTCACTGAAAATGCAGAGGCACTGGGAGGAGGGACCTGGGAGTGTCTGAGCCATCTGGGAGTGTGTCTGAGTGGGTGTAACTGGCAGTGTCTGAGGCACCAAAGTCTTGGAGGTGTACTCATGGTGTCTTGAAGCAAGTTCTGGAATGGTACTGGTAGTGTCAGAGGTGTACCTGGGAACAAGTCAGAGGTGTTCTGGGAGCAAGTCGGGAGAGCACCAAGCGTCAAAGTGAGCACCCTGGCAGGCTCAGAGGTACCTAAAGCCAGAGGTGTACCTGGGAGTGTCTGAGGCATGGGCGTACTCCAGAGGTGCACCCGGGAGGTCAGAGGTGTACCTGGGAGTGTCGAGTGCCTGCTGGAAACGTCAGAGGCACCTGGAGGGTGCCATGAAAACTGGGAGTGTCAGAGTTGCACTTGGGAGGTGATTGAAACAGGAGCGCCCAGAGGCACTGGAAGTGCCCAGAGGTGGAAGCAACAGGGTACCCGAAGCAACAGGTGTGCTCAGAGTGTCAGAGTTGTACTTGGGAGCAAGACAGGCACCAGGAGTGCCTGGAGGTGTATCTGGAAGTGAGAGGTGTACCCGAAGTGTCAATGGGTGGTACCTGGAAGTGTCGCGTGCCTGGAAGTGCTCAGAGGCACCTGGGAGTGCCTGAGGTGCACCCAGGATTGCAGAGGCACCAGAGTGTCAGGTAACTGAGTGTCAAGGGCACCTGAGTGTCAAGTAGGTATCTGTAGCAAGCCGTGGTGCAATTCGGGAGTGTCAGAGCTAAAATGCAGAGTGTGATTGGTACCTGGAGTGTCAGAGGTGTATCCAAGCACAGAGGTACCTGGGAGCATCAGAGGTGTACCTGGGAGTGTCAGGGGTGTACCTGGGAGTGTTGGGGTAACCTGGGAGTGTCGGAGGTAACCTGGAGTGTCAGTGGTGTACCCTTGGGAGTGGCCAGAGGTACCTGGGAGTACAGAGTAGTACCTGGGAGGCCAGAGGCCTGGGAGTGCCTGAGGTGTACCTGGGAGTGTCAGGGGAGAAACCAGGGAGTGTAAGAGGTGTACCTGGGAGGTCAGGAGGTGTACTAGGAGCAAGTCAGAGGCGACCTACAAGGTGCGGTATGTGAAGAAAGAAGACAGAAGATGTGCACTCGCTTTGTCATCCACTGTAAACATCCACTGTCTGGCATAGAAGCTTTGATCTTGGCGGGAGGTATAGTGAGCTTTGTCAGATCAAACTAGCGCCAGTAGAAAAACATACACCTATGAGATTGTTGTTTGTGAATGTGAGACTATGTTATCGCCCCAGGGATTATCTCTGCTACCACACGTGATGTTGATGTCTATATGTGACATCAGTCTCTGTGGTGAAGCTGAATCTGGCGGAGTGTAATGATTGTTTGTCAGACCAAAGCTTACAGCCTAGAATTATGTAACAGCAAGCACTACAGACCTCGTGGCACCACCACATCATTGACACACCTCAGGTCGACCCTAGGGACTTGACCTCGTCCGCTAATGACTTGAGTTAGCCGGGTGACCTACAAACCACCTAACCAAGACACCTGGGCAGGACGGCACCTGCACAGCCGCCCAGACCTGACACTAGGGAACCAGAATTCTCACCACCACTCGATCAGCTCTACCCGGCGTCATGACCTTAGTAATTCAGGACCCGCTAATTAGCCAGCACTCCTGTTGACCCGACAATCCGGTCAAGACACACCCAGTTCAGTAGGAGAGGTCACCCCCGGCTCGACTAATATATAGGGGCTGGAGCTCCTCTCTCACGAGAGAGTGTCTGTAACCAGGAAGGGCCAGCTACCAGGTCCCCGAGTCCCGCTCGAGAGAAGACCGCCATTAAGTGTGACGAAGTCTCAGCCCGGGTCCATCGACAAAGTGCTGTCAACTCCGTGTAACAGTAAGTGCTGGCTGTGTAGACTGTAGAAGTGCAGTGATCCTGAAACTCCCCAACGATCGACTTAGTGAAGTGCCCATTCTAATTGTGAGGTTAGGTTATACCAGAATACCATAGTCTATCATAAATTGTGTACGAACCCCCTATTAATCCCCCATTGAACTAGGAAAATAAAGCTGTAACACGCATTGGTGTTTTATATACTACACTTGTACTGTGCCTGTGTTAATATACAGTGTTGACATCACACCCTCGAGACCGCTACCATTTCCTCTCGCTATAATACTCTACTACTATAAACTCCTAACTTACCTCTTCATGTGAATTTGTCTCATTACACCAGGTACACTTCTCACCTCCCAGGCACACCTCTGACACTCCCCAGGTACATCTCTGACACTCCCAGGTACACCTCTGACACTGCCAGGTACACCTCTGACAATCCCAGGTACTCCTGTGTCACTCCCAGGCACACCTCCGACACTCCCAGGTACCTCTGACACTCCCAGGTACACCTCTGACAATCCCAGGTACTCCTGAGACACTCCCAGGTACACCTCCGACACTCCCAGGTACACCTCTGACCTCCCAGGTACACCTTCGATATTCCCAGGTACACCTCCGATATTCCAAGGTACACCTGATACTCCCAGGTACACCTTTGAGACTCCCAGGTACTTCACTGACACTCCCTGGGATTCCTCTGACATTCCCAGGTACCTCTGACCTCCCAGGAACACCTCTGATATTCCCAGGTACACCTCTGACACCCCAGGTCCGCCTCCGACACTCCCAGGTACAACCTGACACTCCCAGGTAAACCTCCGATACTCCTGGTACACCTCTGACCTCCCAGGTACCTCTGACACTCCTAGGTATTCCTCTGACACTCCTAACCCTGACACTCCCAGGTACACCTCAAACACTCCCGGTACCTCAGACACTCCCAGGCACACCTCTTTCACTCCCTGGTTCTCCCCAACACTCCAGGTACACCTGAGACACTCCCGGCACACCTCAGATATCCCAGGTACACCTATGACCTCCTGGTACACCTCAGCCACTTCTAGGCACACCTCTCACACTCATATACACCTCCAGACACTCCCAGGATCTCTCAGACCTCCCAGGCACACCAAACCTCCCAGGCACACCTCTGACACTCCCAGGTACACCCGCTGACCTGCCAGGTACACCACTGACACTCCATGTACACCGTCACCTCCAGGTACACCTCTGACACCCGATGTATCCACTGACACACCCTGGTACACACCCTGACACCCCAGGTACGCCTCAGACACTAACAGGTACACCTCAGACACTCCTAGGCACACCTCTCACACTGGTACACCTCTCACTCCCAGGTTCTCCTGTGACACCCCTGGTAATTCTCTGACCTCCTGGTACACCTCAGACACTTCTAGGTACACCTCCTCACACTCGCAGGTACACCTCAGACACTACGAGGTACTCCTCAGACACTCCCAGGTACACCTCAGACACTCCCAGATACACCTCTGACCTCCCAGGTACACCTAAGACACTCCCAGGTACACCTCGACACTCCCAGTGCACCTCCTGACACTCCCAGGTACTCCTAACACCCTAGGTACTGCTCTGTCACTCCCTGATACACCTCTACTCTGACACCAGTGACCTCCCCAGGTACACCACTGACACTGGCAGGTACACTTCAAACACTGCCAGGCACACCTCCGACACTCCCAGGTACACCTCAGACACTCGCTGGTACACCCATGACACCCCAGGTACACCAACACCCCATACACCTCTGCCACTTCCAGGCACACCTCAGACCCTCCCAGGTACACCCAGACACCCGTACACCCCAGACACTCCCAGGCACACCTCACACTGCAGGTACACCTCTACAATCCCACCCTGACAGGTACCTCCTGGAACTCGGAGGTACACCTGACACTCAGACACCTTCTGACCTACAGGCCCTTTGACACCCCAGGCACACCTAGACGCACACCAGACAGCACTGCACTCCCAGGACACCTGACACTCCTGGTACTAAGTACCTCTGGGATGTCAGAGGTGTCTTAGTAGTATCGGAGGTT
>NW_024741040.1:0-8704 GCF_018991925.1 Homarus americanus | reverse complement strand
TAATATACGCTATTGGAGCTGGAATTACCGCGGCTGCTGGCACCAGACTTGCCCTCCAATGGATACTCGTTAAAGGATTTAAAGTGTACTCATTCCGATTGCGAGGCCTCGGATGAGACTCACATCGTTATTTTTCGTCACTACCTCCCCGTGCCGGGAGTGGGTAATTTGCGTGCCTGCTGCCTTCATTAGATGTGGTAGCCGTTTCTCAGGCTCCCTCTCCGGAATCGAACCCTGATTCCCCGTTACCCGTTATAGCCATTGTAGGCGCATAACCTACAATCGAAAGCTGATAAGGCAGACACTTGAAAGAAGCGGCGCCGGTGCGGAGACCGTGCGCTCAGCCCGAAGTTATTCAGATTCACCACAGGTGGGTTACGGACCGGGGCCCGACCAGTTTTGAACTAATAAAAGCGCTCTTCCCTTGCGGTCAGAGACCAATTGCATGTATTAGCTCTAGAATTGCCACAGTTATCCAAGTAAGTGGGTTTACAGATCCAATGAAACATAGCTGATTTAATGAGCCATTCGCGGTTTCGCCTTAAATCGGCTTGTACTTACACATGCATGGCTTAATCTTTGAGACAAGCATATGACTACTGGCGGGATCAACCAGGTAGCTGCTGCTGTTGGCGGCGCCTATCACGGCGGCCAAAATAGTGAGATTGAGAGAGAGGCAGAAGACATTGGGCGAGGGACCGCACGTTGGCCTTAGAGAAATAGCAAACCAGATGATCAGATCTAACTGCACCTTCTCTTGCTATCCTCGGCGCCGGCAGCGCCACCGTGTGTGCCAATCTCCTCCCTTATCCGCTCCTCTTTGCCCCAGCTCCAGCGAGGCAGCCGACATTGGGCGAGGGACCGCACGTTGGCGAATCTCCTCCCTTATCCGCTCCTCTTCTCTTTGCCCCAGCGAGGCAGAAGACATTGGGCGAGGGACCGCACGTTGGCCTTAGAGAAATAGCAAACCAGATGATCAGATCAACCTGCACCTTCTCTCGCTATCCTCGGCGCCGGCAGCGCCACCGTGTGTGCCAATCTCCTCCCTTATCCTCTCCTCTTCTCTTTGCCCCAGCGAGGCAGCCGACATTGGGCGAGGGACCGCACGTTGGCCTTAGAGAAATAGCAAACCAGATGATCAGATCAAACTGCACCTTCTCTCGCTATCCTCGGCGCCGGCAGCGCCACCGTGTGTGCCAATCTCCTCCCTTATCCGCTCCTCTCCTCTTTACCCAGCTCCAGCGAGGCAGCCGACATTGGGCGAGGGACCGCACGTTGGCCAATCTCCTCCCTTATCCGCTCCTCTTCTCTTCTCTTTGCCCCAGCGAGGCATAAGACATTGGCCCATCTCCTCCTCTCTCTCTTTCTCTTACTGTTTGTGGGGACGTGGGCTCATGAGCGCCATCGTCGCCCAATATTGGTTAGGTTGTGTATTTCACGGGTGGGAACCGCCATCATCGTTGTTAGGTGATGGGGTAACCCAACGTGTGCTTTGACGAGTTTTGGCTGCTAAGCTCTCTTTTTAGTATACTCGGCTCCCAGACTGCGCCCTGGTCGTGTTGAACCATGAGCGTTGTCTATGCACATTTAGGGTAGCCGTTTGCGCGTGGAATAGTGCAATGAATCTCGGTCAAGAGACGGTTGGGCGCTGCATTGAAGGCCGGCACAGACGCGAAGACGGGGTGATCAGCCAACGCAAGTCCGCTAAGTTGGGCAGACAGCAAGGCGAAGGGGAGCCCGGACTGAAAGGCCGCAGCATATGCTGTGAAGGAAACTAGTAGGGTGGCGACGTGTGCGCCGAGAGAGAGACGGGGTAAATAATGTCCAAACGGAAGAGAGACCTGGCAAGTGTAATTGATAGAGCGCGAGCCTACTCGCCATAAGCCCGCTCCACTGCCATTCCTCTGATCCAATGAGACTAAAATCTCTCTCCTTCTGCTCCAGCCATTGCATGGCAGGGAAGCGACGGCAATTTTGGTTGTTGTTTTGAATGCCGCGCTTTGCTTCACAGAGGCGCTCCGCTGGGGGGCGGAAGATATTTCACACCGAATATGTGTGTGAAGGCACCCTCTCCCCTTAATATAGTGAAATAGTGCAATCCAGCATACAAGGTCGGACGATAGGACATTCACCGTACCGCACCTCGAGAGTGGATGTTGTTTGTTGGGTAAGGTTAAAACCGGACTGTTCGCAGACAGCCGAATAACCCGGTTCCGGACTAATTGGTGGATGCAACATCATGATGATGCTGCTGCTGTCGCGGAAACCGCAGTGGCGACGTGAGAGAGTAATAATGTTCAATAAGGAGAGCGACCTGGCTAGTGTAATTGATAGATCGCGAGCCTACTCGCCATTAGCCCGCTCCACTGCCATTCCTCTGACCCAATGAGACTATTCTCTCTCTCGCTCTCCTTCTGCTCCAGCCATTGCAGGGCAGGGAGAGGAAATCGACGGCAATTTTGGTTGTTTTTGAATGCCGCGTTTTGCTTCGCAGAGGTGCCGAAGCGCTCCGCTGGGGGGCGGAAGATATTTCACACCGAATATGTGTGTGAAGGCACCCTCTCCCCTTAATATAGTGAAATAGTGCAATCCAGCATACAAGAGCGGACGATAGGACGGTCACCGTACCGCACCTCGAGAGTGGAAGTTGTTTGATCGTTTGTTAGGCAAGGTTAAAACCTGACTGTTCGCGAACAGCCGAATAACCCGGTTCCGGACTTACAATAGACGCAACATCATGATGCTGCTGCTGTCGCGGAAACCGTGGTGGCGACGTGCGCGCCGAGAGAGTAATAATGTTCAATTGGGAGACAGACCTGGCTAGTGAAATTCATAGATCGCGCTCCACTGCCATTCCTCTGACCCCATGAGACTATTTTCTCTCTCTCTTCTTCTTCTTCCTGCTGCTGCTGCTGCTTATGCTGCTCCAGCCATTGGGGCAGGGAAGGGAAAGCGGCGGCAACTTTGGTTGTGTTGTTTGAATCTTTAGCCGCCAGAAGGCGCGAAGCCGGCGCTCCGCTGGGGAGGATATTCCTGAATAGGTGTGAAACTTCCTCCTTAATATAATTGAAATAGTGCAATCCAGCAAGAGCGGACGATAGGACAGTCCGTACCGCACCTCGAGTGGAAGTTGTTTTGATCGTTTGTTAGGCAGGTTAAAACCGACTGTTCGCGAACAGCCGAATAACCAGTTCCGGACTTATTAGGCGCAACATCATGATGCTGCTGCTGTGCGGAAACCGTGAGTGGCGGCATTAATGCGCCGAGGTAATAATGTTCAGATTGGGAGACAGACCTGGCTAGTGGGGAATTCGCCGATCGCACTCCACTGCCATTCCTCTGACCCCATGAGACTATTTTCTCTCTCTCTTCTTCTGCTGCTGCTGCTCCAGCCATTGCAGGGCAGGAAGGAAAGCAGCGGCAACTTTGGTTGTTGTTTTGAATGCGGCGCTTTGTACTTAGGCGCCCGGCATCGCTGAAGCGGGAAGATATTCCACACCGAATAGGTGTGTGAAAACTCCCTCTCCCTTAATATAGTGAAATAGTGCAATCCAGCATACAAGGCGGACGATAGGACAGTCACCGTACCGCACCTCAAAAGGTGGAAGTTGTTTGATCGTTTGTTAGGCAGGGGTTAAAAACCCGACTGTTCGCGAACAGCCGAATAACCCGGTTCCGGACTTACAATAGACGCAACATCGCCTTGATGCTGCTGTCGGGAAACCGTGGTGGCGACGTGTGCGCCGAGAGAGTAATAATGTTCAATTGGGGAGACAGACCTGGCTAGTGAAATTCATAGATCGCGCTCACTGCCATTCCCTCTGACCCCATGAGACTATTTCTCTCTCTCTTCTTCTGCTACTGCTCCAGCCATTGCAGGGCAGGGAAGGGAAAGCGACGGCAATTTGGGTTGTTGTTTTTGAATGCCGCGCTTTGCTTCGCAGAGGCGCCGAAGCGCTCCGCTGGGGGGCGGAAGATATTTCACACCGAATATGTGTGCGAAGGCACCCTCTCCCCTTAATATAGTGAAATAGTGCAATCGAACATATAAGGGCGGACGTTTTCATCACCGTCTCCCACTCGGTGTGTGTGCAGATTCTCGGATCATTTTGTAAAGTATGCTCGACCCCCGATTGACTTTGACGGTCTCCCATTCGGGTGTGCAAGTTTCTGTAGTATGCTATCAAATCGACCCCCGATTGACTTTGACGGTCTCCCATTCGGGTGTGCAAGTTTCTGTAGTATGCTATCAAATCGACCCCCGATTGACTTTGCCGGTCTCCCATTCGGGTGTGCAAGTTTCTGTAGTATGCTATTAAATCGACCCCCGATTGACTTTGAAGGTCTCCCATTCGGGTGTGCAAGTTTCTGTAGTATGCTATTAAATCGACCCCCGATTGACTTTCACTGTCTCCCATTCGGGTGTGCAAGTTTCTGTAGTATGCTATTAAATCGACCCCCGATTGACTTTCACTGTCTCCCATTCGGGTGTGCAAGTTTCTGTAGTATGCTATCAAATCGACCCCCGATTGACTTTGACGGTCTCCCATTCGGGTGTGCAAGTTTCTGTAGTATGCTATTAAATCGACCCCCGCTTGCCTTTGACGGTCTCCCATTCGGGTGTGCAAGTTTCTGTAGTATGCTAATAAATCCTTGATTGACTTTTATTTTGTCTCCCATTGGTGTACTGGGATTCTCTTGTATATCAAATCGACCCCCGATTGACTTTGACGGTCTCCCATTCGGGTGTGCAAGTTCTCTGTAGTATGCTATCAAATCGACCCCCCGATTCACTTTGACGGTCTCCCATGCGGGTGTGGAACTTCTCTGGTATGTTGTATAATATGACCGAGGTACCCCTACCCCTTACTATAGTGAAATAGTGCCATCCAGTGTACAAGGGCGACCGCTTTCATCACCGTCTCCCACTCGGTGTGTGCACATTCTCGGATCATTTTGTATAGTATGCTAATAAATCGACCCTCGATTGACTCTGACGGTCTCCCATTCGGGTGTGTAAGTTCTCTGCAGTATGCTATTAAATCATTTTGATTGGCTTTGACTGGCTCCATTCGGGTGTGCGAGTTTCTGTAGTATGCTATCAAATCGACCCGATTGACTTTGACGGTCTCCCGATGCGGGTGTCTGTATCGTCGACTGATTGACTTGACGGTCTCCCATTCAGGTGTGCAAGTTTCTGTAGTATGCTATTAAATCGACCCGATTGACTTTGACGGTCTCCCCATTCAGGTGTGCAAGTTTCTGTAGTATGCTAGTAAATCGACCCTCGATTGACTTTGACTGTCTCCCATTTGGGTGTGCAAGTTTCTGTAGTATGCTATCAAATCGACCCCCGATTGACTTTGACTGTCTCCCATTTGGGTGTGCAAGTTTCTGTAGTATGCTATTAAATCGACCCCCGATTGACTTTGACTGCCTCCCATTCGGGTGTGCAAGTTTCTGTAGTATGCTATCAAATCGACCCCCGATTGACTTTGACTGTCTCCCATTTGGGTGTGCAAGTTTCTGTAGTATGCTTCCTCAAATCGACCCCGATTGACTTTGGCTGATCTCCCCATTCAGATTGTGCAAAGTTTCTGTAGTATGCTATAAATCGACCCCCGATTGACTTTAGCGGTCTCTCCCATTAGGGTGTGCAAGTTTCTGTATTCGACCCCCGATTGACTTTGACTGTCTCCCATTCGGGTGTGCAAGTTTCTGTAGTATGCTATCAAATCGACCCCCGATTGACTTTGACGGTCTCCCATTCGGGTGTGCAAGTTTCTGTAGTATGCTATTAAATCGACCCCCGATTGACTTTGACGGTCTCCCATTCGGGTGTGCAAGTTTCTGTAGTATGCTATTAAATCGACCCCCGATTGACTTTGACTGTCTGCCATTCGGGTGTGCAAGTTTCTGTAGTATGCTATTAAATCGACCCCGATTGACTTTCACTGCTCCCATTGGTGTGCAAGTTCTGTGGTATGCTATCGAAATGACCCACGATTGGCTTTGACGGTCTCCCCGACCAGATTATTACAGGATTTCTGCTGTAGTATGCTATTCGTCGACCCCGATTGACTTGTGATCTCCATTCGAGGTGTGCGAGTTCTGGTATGTCGATCGATCCCCAAATTGACTTTGACGGTCTCCCATTCGGGTGTGCAAAGGTTTTACCTTGGTATGCTATCAGTCGACCCCGATTGACTTTGTGGTGTCCCATTCGGGTGTGCAATTTCTGTAGTATGCTATTAAATCAAACTGGTGGCTTTGATCTCATTCGGGTGTGCAAGTTTCTGTAGTATGCTATCAAATCGATCCCCGATTGACTTTGACAGTCTCCCATTCGGGTGTGCAAGTTTCTGTAGTATGCTATTAAATCGACCCCCGATTGACTTTGAGGGTCTCCCATTCGGGTGTGCAAGTTTCTGTAGTATGCTACTAAATCGACACCCGATTGACTTTGACGGTATCTCATTCGGGTGTGCAAGTTTCTGTAGTATGCTATTAAATCGACCCCCGATTGACTTTGACTGTCTCCTATTTGGGTGTGCAAGTTTCTGTAGTATGCTATCAAATCGACCCCCGATTGACTTTGACGGTCTCCCATTCGGGTGTGCAAGTTTCTGTAGTATGCTATCAAATCGACCCCCGATTGACTTTGACGGTCTCCCATTCGGGTGTGCAAGTTTCTGTAGTATGCTATTAAATCGACCCCCGATTGACTTTGACGGTCTCCCATTCGGGTGTGCAAGTTCTCTTGGTGCATTTGCAGTATGAGTTGAGTTTAATGAAGTTGATTTCGTCATAGGCACGGTGCTGTGCTGTGCTGTGCCATCGACAACACCAATAAGGAAGGGGCATCTATTTTTACTTAGGCTAGCATACCTAAGTTAAAGCAAACTCCCCTTGCCAATACAAGAAGGAAGAGGATTTCTTATAGTCTAATAAACAATTCATCATGACTAAATACAGTATCTAACACAGGGGGTCCGGGGGCGCAGCCCCCGGTTAGCAACTAACCATTTGATTGCATTATCTCTGAGAATAGTTAGCAATTATCCATTTGATTGCATTATCCCAGGTTAAGGGGGGTTGTGTGTGGTTCCATATCACCAGATTTATTAAAAAACTCTACGTCAGGCTAAACAGTTTAGGCTAGATAGTACGATACGATACGAAGTCATTAGTTAAGAGGTGAAAGAAGATTATTAGGAATTGAAGAAAAAGGTGGTGAAACTGAAATACAGTAGGAGTAGAAAGAATCTGGGCTCAACCAGATCGCTTCATCTTTCTTATTGGTGTTTTGTCTTTGTTCTGCTCCCTTGGGTCGTCAGACCTTTGTATTAATATTGGTTTATTTATATAATGCTGCTTATTATTATTATTTTTGTTATTGTTGGAGTTAGTGAGCCCGCCCAGGTCCTTGTGTAACTGGGAGGGTAGTCACATTTTTTTTTGGTGTTAGTTAAGTGTTAGTTGTGTTAGTCTAAAGGTACACTGTATGCCAGGTTCTTAGTGGAGCTGGTTGGTCACTCTCATCTTTATTCCTCTAGTAATGTTTTATGTAGAAATGTGTATATTGAGGCAGGAGGTGGTTCAATTACTTCTTCCTGTCTATATTATTTTTCCAGTTTTGATATGTTTCTGTGTTAAGTTCAGTCACTTTTTTCCAAATATTTACAGCTTTGTTGTGTATATTCACATTGATTGCTAAGAGTCGCTCTCTTGTAGCTGTTCATTATTGATGGTCTGTATATTTATGTTATATATAAATCTGAGGGCTATATTTTGTACCGTTTTAACCTTTAATGCACGTTTACTAAGGGTGTTCAATGGGATGGGTGGTAGTCCATAATTATTTGACAAGGGCAATATAAAATCTTTTTTGTTATTAATGCTAAGGTTTCTAAAGCGTTTATTATTTTTTGATAATCTTATTTCTGCCTGTCGTTCTTATCTTTTAAGTATGTTATATATCCTCTTTTTTGTTAGTTTTAATCCAAGCATCCTACCTTTCAGTGTCGTATGGGTATAGTTCCTGGTCGACTATTACTGGACTTGTTTAATCTTTGGCTATTGCATTATCTTGAATTTGTTCTTATTTGTCCTGATTTTTCCATTTTTTTCTCAAAATCATTTATGTTTTTTATCGCTCTTACCGTGTAGAGTGCCATAAATTGAGTTGATTTTCCTGGGTATGATACTATTTGAGTAATATCATCAGCAAACATTACATATTCACTAAAGGGGGTAGGTTGAGGTGTGTCTGAAGTATAAATTGTATATAGTGTTGGAGAAAGGCATCCTCCTTGAGGTACTCCACTCTCAAGATAAAACATAGTTCCTAAAAAGTTTCCAATTTGAATTTGTGCTCTCCTATCATCTAAATAGTTACACAATATTCTTAGCATGTATTCGTTAAGTCCCAGTTTTAATATTTTATATTTCAAGCCTAAATGCCCAACTTTATCAAAAGCCTTAGAAACATCCCTTAAAATTATATTGATCTGGTTACCCTTGCTTTTTTCTATTGCAATTATTTCCGTTATTATAGCTATTGCAGTTAGGGTATTTCTATTGGGCATAAATCCATGTTGTCTGTTGTTAGTTTTCCCATGTTGTGTTAAAAAGGCTATAAGTCTTGTATTTAATATTTTTTCCAATAGTTTCCCGGTAATTTCTAATAAAGATATTGGCCTGT
>NW_024741039.1:0-15661 GCF_018991925.1 Homarus americanus | reverse complement strand
ATTTGGTTCATTATTGGAAATATTAATTAATCTTTAAAGCATTAAAATCAGGTTATTACGGAAAATATGCACCTGTGCCCGGATAGGCTATTTACCGCAAAAACAAAACCAAAACCCAAACTGGCAACTACATGTTGGTTATGTCCATGTTTCATAAGATCAGGAATAATTGTTTAATATTCTGTATGTACTGTATATGCCTTCACTGACTTACTCTTTATAATAACTCATCTTCTATTCTTTCTTAATTATGATTCATAAAAACTACAAGCATAGCAACTATTCAAAAGTTATGGAACGAATAGTTACATATTTTTTTTGTACGAATTAAAGAGTTAAATCAAAATTCCTAAGTACTGACATAACACAGCGAGGATGTTTCTTATAAATGAATTTAAAACTAATACTCTCTACGATAAACAAATTTGTTATATTCAAGCAATAAAAATAAATGATAATTCAACTAGGAATGTATCAGATCTTTCAGCTGTTTTTAATTTTGATTACAAACGAAAACAATAGTGGTGATTCATGTCGATAAGTTATCAATAAATTAAAAAACAAGACAAAAGAGATTATTAATAACAAAATCATTGAATAAGTTGAATACACTTAACTGTATAGTACTTATTTTCCGTAATAATCTGATATTAATGCTGTACAGAATAATTAATATTTCCAATAATGAACCAACTTATAAGTTTTCGACAAGAACTTGTGACCAATGAGAATAGGCGAGGCTGATGACGTCAAGAACTTCTGACCAATGGGAATAGGCGAGGCTGATGACGTCAAGAACTTCTGACCAATGAGAATAGGCGAGGCTGATGACGTCGACGTGTGTGTGTGTGTGTGGGTGTTTCTCGGTTAGAAAAAAGATACAATCTCGTGTACTTGAACCATTAAAAAAACAAAACAAAAATATTAATATTTTAAACCGTTGACATTACTGAAGATAAGTTGTCACCGAACGACTTAGTTGTTGAAGATTAGTAAAAAGGAGAAAATTTCCTTTTGAACTTCTCTGACTGACACTTCACAAGGTGTTATTTCTCAACGCTGAAACAACTCCCATCATCTATAAAATATACACAAGGTAAGATACGTTTTCGGGAAAGAACTTTATATGGTATAATAAACTAGGACTAATAATGGTGATAATAGGGTATTTATGATCGAACAGTAGTTGGGGCTGAAACTGAAAATTTACCGATAATATAATAGTTCTTTCTTGGGAGAATCAGGTTGTTTCCCATATTGAAATTCAATTTTTTAAGGTAACGCGATATTAAAAGTTGGTATAAATCGAATGGCGGTGTTGACTGAATAATTACCGTATTTAGTTATAGATAAATGCAGTATTAGAGTTCAGGTGGAAAATGAAAGGAATTATCAGCAGTAAGAGGTTAACGTAGGTGACGCCGCCTACACCTGTCCTCCCCTGCCTCCACCTGTCCTCCCCTGCCTCCACCTGTCCTCCCCGCCTTCACCTGTCCTCTCTCTCTCCCATTTGTCCTCCCTCCTCCTCACTCTCTCCCCTTCCCCTCCCTCTTCTTTCATCCTTCCCTCCCTAACACTTCCCATAACAACTGTGCATGTTCAACAGTGATGTAACAATGACATGAAAATCTACTTCACTCATGCATAAGAAAACAAATTGACGCAGAATTCACACGATGATGGGAGGGGAGGGGAAGGGAGGGGGGAGGGGAGGGGGGAAGGGAGGGGAGGGGAGGGGAGGGGAGGGAAGGGAAGGGAGGGGAGAGGTGTAATATCTTGCCACACCATAAACAAACAGTCGACTTATTCAACTTCTTAGATGGAAAATTCACCAAACTCAGCATTTTAAACCTACTATTTTTCCCAAATTCTTCCTTGAGTACAGATTTTTCCAGGGATGAAAACACACAATTCGCCTCGCAAATAACTCAGTCTCAACCTATTCCAACTTCATTGAACACAAGAGATGAAACTTACCTTCAGATTTACTAATAGAAACTAGAACATTTTCCCCAATGTCTAGAACAATGATAAAGAGTTCTATATAATTTCTGATCGTTGTGGACAAGTGTAATTACCAACATCATTACGTGTTTTAAAGACTTCAGCTGTATGTCTACACTGTCTACAGTATGTATATTGTTTATACAGTACGTGCTGAATCATTGTGAACATGTAATACGATTTTACTAAATATCTATCTGAACAACGATGTATGTATGTATGTATCCAGGCACTTTAGCTTAACTCTCAGCTCACAGCGTAAGGAATGTTTGCTGCCTCACCGACTCAAACACGAGACGTTTTTCTTCACTCTGGGGACACGAGATGAGATCATTTACCCTATCGAGGCCCGCAAAGTGAGGAACATTTTCCCACCTAATGTGTGTAAACTTTCTCACACTTTTTCACCTTAAACAACAGAGTGAGAGAGACGGTGTGTGTGTGTGTGTGTGTGTGTGTGTGTGTGTGTGTGTGTGTGTGTGTGTGTGTGTGTGTGTGTGTGTGTGTGTGTGTGTGAGTGTAAACTTAACAATAATAAAATAAAGTACCACGTCAGATAATTACGTCAAGAATCAAACAGAAGTTAAATTTCAAGAGACAAATGAGATTCAATGAGCGAAAAACTAATTAAAAACTAAAATGTAAAGTTTCACGAATTGTCATAAAAAATAAAGAGATGATTGATAATAACTAGAGATCCATGAAATTAGATCCAATCAGAGTAGACAGATTGAATTATGAACAGCGACCGACAACATTTTTAGGGGACCTTAAATCTAGCGATTAAAGTTATCTTAAACTGAGTGATGGCAACCCTACCATACAGTACATCATACGAGTAACAATACATACATACACAACAAGACAAAGACATCATACACAGGAGCGGCCTCGTTATACACCATACACAACACTGTATACTGTACACTGGTGTATAAAGAAAATGTTGTTGACTCTTTTTAGTTTATAAAATAGAAATAAACAACTTGAGATAAATAAAACTGTGACCCGTTTTGACAGCCATACCTCGCTCACCGGGCCAGACACTATACCTACGGCCAAACTTAACTTAACCTAACCTAACCTAACCTAACCTAACCTAACCTAACCTAACCTAACCTAACAATCAAGTGGTGATATTTATAAACTACATTCCCGATGAACTTCAAAATATATCGTAACTTAATTATTTTGGGTGTAAGAAATAACCAAAAACAATTTACCGACAAAACGTTGATGTATTGAAGTAAAAGTTCGTAATTATGGGGGAAATTGTCCTATATATAAAGGTAAGATTTAGTAATGAGTAAAGATCCTATGCACGAATATGTAAAACCTGAAATATTAAATAGAAAAAGATTTGACTCGATGTGACTCCTAAGTACGTAGAGAAATAAGTGTAAGAGAATGAGTAGAACAAAATAACAATACGGGGGGGGGTGTTAACTTATAAGGGATAAATGACCAACACGATAAAGACACAACTAACATGTAATACACAGAATAGGAGGGAGGTGTACATGGTTTATGACAAGAAGCTTCACTACCTCTGCTGTTTACCTCCCTACACACACACACACACACACACACACACACACACTCCGGCACCGTATGAAATTTTCGTTTTTAAATACATAACATAACTGTCCACCTGTATCATCATTACCTGGGCGAAACAATTTGGTGGTCTGGCCAAAGGAATTAAGAATAATGGAACATGCATTACAATCCTCGAAGATAAAATTACTTCGTTAGTAATTACGTTACCTGGTGGTGTTAACGACCAATTGACACGCAAACGTAATTAACAGGATAACAAGGCGGGAACATGTTCTACTCTGGTTTATTTTCAGATTACTGTTGATATGTGTAGTGAAGTGGGAGGATCTTACAGTAAGGTGAAGATTGTTAGTCCTCCTTATTACGCGCACACACACACACACACACACACACTTGATGTTACGTAACTATTTTGTTAATTATTTCTCAATAGTTTATACATATTTAACAACATAAGGAGAACTATCGTACAAAGATATATTACTGATGTTTAATTCAGAAGTTTCCAAGAGTTATGTCAGATCATGAGAGAGAGAGAGAGAGAGAGAGAGACGTGTATCTAACTCCGTTTTACCTCAGAGAGAGAGTCTGTCTGTGTCACGTGATGGTAAACATGTTATATAAGGTTAGGACTTATTAAAGTGATATGTGATAAATAACATTGATTAATCAGCTATGTTATTCAGAAACACATAAATAATGTGTAGCGATAAACATATACAAAAACTGTATATTTTATTTATTGGTGATATGTCGTTATATAGACAATGTGATCGTTTAATATGTCGTAATATAACACTAATCGTTTAATATGTCGTAATATAACACTAATCGTTTAATATGTCGTAATATAACCACAGTGTAATAGTTTAAAATTTATGAAAACTTAATACCTTAATTCAGCCAAATGCCATAAGAGAGACGAGACCTGTCAGACAATAAGCCTGATTGAATAATTTCCTCAGTAACATACAAGTGAACCAAACTTGGGTACTACACAACTACAGTATCACTCAATGACTTATTTTACACTATATCTACTACCACTTAACGTTTCTATATCAGTTCAACAACCACCACTCAGCCTTGTTCCATTTTATTTAAAGTTCGTTAATTAATAAGAGGAATTATTATCACAACACAAGCATTCATTAATCAGTCTCCATTGTGAATCATTTTGCTGGGGTGTGTGGGAGGATTACGCTGGATAATAACTTTAGTGTTTTGTATATCCAGAAGAATCTTAACTCCAGCTTACTCCAACTAATAACTAACCTAATCTAACACAACCTAACCTAATCTAATCTAACCTAACCTGAAAAATCTCCACGACAACTTACTCCAACTAATAACTAACCAAACATAAGCTAACATAATTACAGACAGACAGACAGACACACACACACACACACACACACACACACACACACACACACACACACACACACACACACACACATAAACCATAAATATGTTGTATGGAACATAAATATAACTTCCAAAATCACTCTCATATACTTCCTAACCGCGGCCTGACGAAATAGTACACCTGTAACGTTCTGTCAGGGCTCAGGTCGAGGCTCCTCCTTACTGATCATCTATACGTGTGTGTGTGAGTGTGAGATGTTTCCTAGTATGTAATAAAAAAGGCGGGGATCCGCTTTTGAATTTTGCCACATACAGCGGCTAGTTTATTGTGCACCCATATTCATCCCGTGAACGGTAGCGTAGGCAGATTATAGTTAAACAGTACAAGTCAGAATATTATGGCACTGAATGTTAAAAAAAATGTATTTCCAAAAAATTATTTGTTTAGTTCTGTACAGTACATCGCCCTCTCCCTCAACCTGCCATTATTCAATTTTCAATTTCAATCTCAATTGTTTATTCCTTGATAGAGGAAGCGGGATCCTAGTGCTGTCACTAGGTACCCCTGTACAATAACACCCAGAAGCATCTGGCAAGTGTGACAAATATATACAGTATAAATATTATAAAGGGGCTTACTAAAGCCTAAGGAAGGAAGGATATTCCATTAACACATAATCAATGTTATTTACAAAATATCTGGCCAGTATGGGGAGGATCATCGTGTCTCCGTCAGGGGGTCGTGGAGTGGTGGTCCAGCAGGCGTCACGGAAGCGTTGTGTGTGGGGACGTCTCAGGTGGTAGTGGATAAGGGTGCTGCTGTCGGGTCTTCTGCATAATGCACAAGAGCGTTGCTCAGGGGATGCGTGGATACCAATCTCCCAAGCAAAGTCATACCCAATGATGATACGGGCAGCAATCACGTCCCCTTTCCGCGACCCTTCCCCATAGACGTACGCGAGGTGAGGAAGTTTACGGAGGACATCGTACCAGGTGGGCGGGGAGTTCAGGGGGATGGCTACTTCCCGAGCTTCTCTCTGTTTGCGGCGAATTTGGGTCCTAATCTGTAAAAGTGTTCGAGGAACAACGTAGTCAGGTGTGGCCTTGTTACAGCTTGTCTTGGCAAGGCCATCTGCTGCCTCATTCCCCAAGATACCGACATGACTGGGTATCCATAGGAATGTCACAGGACGGCCTGCATCCTGAAGTGTGGATGTTAACCCTCGTATTCGGAGGATGAGGTCCTTATTTTCCCCTGATCCAAATGCGATCCCGTCGAGAGCAGACCTGGAATCGCAACAGATAAGCAAGGGGCAGAAACCATCTGCTTCTTCCTCAGCGAGAAGGGCAGCAAGGAGGGCTATTAGTTCAGCCTGAGTGGCGGATACCCCGTCAGAAACTCTGAGAGACAGTTTGATAGGCTCAGGGGCATCAGGACGGGAGATGTAGACACCAGCCCCGGCCCTACCTGTAGCGGGGTCAACAGAACCATCAGTGTAGAGGATGACCCTACCTGGGGACCAGTGGGCGATCCTGGAGAGGTGGTATTTGCAGAGAATAACAGGATTCACCTGGGATTTCGGGAGCGGTCCACCGAGGTTGAAAATCCAGCCAGGGAGGAGACGAACCAACAGCAGGGGTGACAACAATATCAGGCAGGTGGTCGTGTTCCTGAAGGGCTCGGATGAGTGACCCTCGCTACTGTCTTCTAGATGGAGGTGGGTCTCGGACAGCAGGAGTCAAGTTGGTTTGGACGTAGTCGCCCCGAGGATCCCGTAGAATGGAAACGGCAGTTTTTAGGTAAAACTCCTGGACACGATCCTGTAAGGGGGAAAGACCAAGTTCGGTATATAGAGAAGTAGAGCGTGTCGACTGAGGAGCCCCAAGGATGAGACGAGCAGCTTTCCTCTGAATAACTTCGAGACGGTTGACAGCAGTCCGACTAATGTTGACGAGGGCAGGGATGGCGTAGTCGACACAGGAACGGACAATGGACTTGTACATGGTGAGAAGTACAGGGATGGTGGCACCAAGGGAACCCCTGCACATGGTAGAGAGGGGAGCGAGACGCCGAAAGCACGTCTCGAAGATAGCGGACTTCAGGGATCTGACAACGTGTGCGAGTTACATACACACCCAGGTATTTTGTCTCATTAACCCAGTCCAAGGGCGTTCCTGATAAGAGAAGGGGTGGAGGTACAACACGACCGTGCCACATGGCTTTTGTTTTCGCAGTTGAAAGAAGGAAACCAAGTGAATCACACTCTCTGGAGACCAGATCAAGGGCTTCCTGCATGCTGAGGTAGTCAGGGGCTTGGAGGAGGACATCGTAGGCATATCCTGAGTGGACAACTTCTGTCGGCCACGGGAGAGATGCAATGGAGTGCATGAGAGTGTTAAACAAGGTGGGACTCAGGACTCCACCTTGAGGGGTGCCTAGGTTCATTTCTTGAACAGGAGACATAGAGCCTTCAACGCGAACCCGGGTCTGACGTCCGGTGAGGTAAGAGGCGATCCATTGTAGAAGTCTCCCTTTAACCCCTAACCGCGCAAGTTCAGCTAAAATGAGGGCAGGCTGAGCCGTATCAAAGGCTCCCTTGATATCAAGGAAGACGGAGACGCGGGCAGTCTGATTGCAATAAAAGGAAGCAATGGAGTGTGCTGTGCTGCGATGTTGAATGAAACCATTGAGGGAGTTGTGGAAGCCGCCTATGGTGTGAAGAAGGCGACGATGGAGTATCCTCTCCATCATCTTGCAAACACAGGAGGTAAGACTAATGGGTCGATATTTCCCAGGATCTCCCGGCTTAGGGATGGGGAAAATAGTGGCATTTTTCCAGTTGGATGGGAGAACCCCAAGTTCATAAGACATATTGTAGAGAGCAAGCAAGGGGCCGTTAGGAATATTAGTACAGGCGTTGAGGACGGAGTAGGTTATCTAATCATCCCCAGGAGAGGTGTCTTTTCTAGAGCGACGAGCACTGTCAAGCTCGAACTGTGTGATGGGATGATCAGTGGGGGCAGGGGAGGTAAGAGCAGCACGAACAACAGGCTCAGACGCATCGATGCGAGTCTGCACTGCCTCCTGCACTGGATCTGGAAGTGCCTCAGGGGAGGAAGCTCGTGCCCAGTCCTCCATTAAAGAGCAAGCAAGGGAGGCGGGGTCAGGGTGGGGAGGAGGCCTCCGTCGAGTACCCCGTATAGCAGTAATCCGATTCCATACATAAGAGGGTGACGGGGAGGGCGTGGAGGGGTAGCGCGATTGACAGAGTCATACACGGCATCAACAAAATCAGCGCTGTAAGAGTCAAGGGACTGGGGGACAACATAGGAATCCGCCCAGGTAGAAAGGTAAAGGAAGGAACAGCATCTTGTGTGAGACGAAGGCGAATGGATCGATAAGGAGCTGATGTCGGGGCAGAGAAGGAGAGCCTGAGATGGGTAGTTACGGCAAGATGGTCACTATACAGAGCAGGCTCGGTGCAGACGGTAGGATGAAAGGAGGTATGACCGTTCAATAGTAAGCCAACATCAAGGAAACTATGGGGGAGGCGAGTAGGATCGTCAGGACAAAGAAAGCGAACATCATCATCCCTATTAAGAAACTGTGAGAGATGTGATCCGTAAGGGTACATGGCGTGGGATGATCCGGAGTAAGAGTGGGATGGCGGGCATTAAAGTCGCCAAGAACAATAGTGGGAATCCCATCATGGAGGTCGTGAAGAACCTGAGGGTCCAGAGAATCACTCTTGAAATGAACATTGACTACACGAAGGGTCCGGTCACCAAGAGTAAGGGAGACAGAAAGTAATTCAGACGGGGGTCCATGTGAGTCAGGTGAAGGAAGACGAACAGATGGAATGGTGTTACGCACAAGGGTGATGAAGCCACGAGCCTGCCCACGGTACCGAGGCAGGGTGTAAACAGTATAGACAGAGAGGCGGAGTGGAGTAACATCGTCTGTGATGGTTTCCTGAAGTAGAGCAACATCTACTTCATGGGAGAGCACAAACTGGGCGAGGTCTGTCCGGCGAGGTCTAAGTCCCTGGATGTTCCATTGTAAGAAGAGGAGGGAACGGCCTCCGGTGTGAGATGAGTCGGAGGGGCTAGACAGGGCTCCAGAGGAGGTACCAAATTCTGTTGAGAAAAATGGAGAGGGAGGAGTGAGAGAGCGAGGGATGGATCCTCCATCTCGGGAGATGGAAGGAGGAGGGTCATCAGGGCTTGCAAAGTGCGCCCCTGTTGGGTCAGGGTGTCCAGAATGAGTTGTTGTTGCCTCTGCAATGTCGCAATTGTTTTCACAAACAAGTCGAGCTGGGCAGAGAGAAGGTTGATTTGCTTGGAGTGGCGATCCAGACGGAGAGTGATTGTTTCCATAGAACCAACTTGGTGTACCTGTACAGGAGCTGGAGGTGGCGGCGAGGATTGCCGAGTGAATAATAGTGAGTGAATAATAGTGAAGAACAATAGTGAGTGAATAATAGTGAGTGAATAATAGTGAAGAACAATAGTGAGTGAATAATAGTGAGTGAATAATAGTGAAGAACAATAGTGAGTGAATAATAGTGAGTGAATAATAGTGAGTGAATAATAGTGAGTGAATAATAGTGAAGAACAATAGTGAGTGAATAATAGTGAGTGAATAATAGTGAGTGAATAATAGTGAGTGAATAACAATAGTGAGTGAATAATAGTAAGTGAATAATAGTGAAGAACAATAGTGAGTGAATAATAGTGAGTGAATAATAGTGAGTGAATAATAGTGAATGAATAACAATAGTGAGTGAATAATAGTGAGTGAATAATAGTGAAGAACAATAGTGAGTGAATAATAGTGAGTGAATAATAGTGAGTGAATAATAGTGAGTGAATAATAGTGAATGAATAACAATAGTGAGTGAATAATAGTGAGTGAATAATAGTGAAGAACAATAGTGAGTGAATAATAGTGAAGAACAATAGTGAGTGAATAATAGTGAGTGAATAATAGTAGTGAATAATAGTGAAGAACAATAGTGAGTGAATAATAGTAGTGAATAATAGTGAAGAACAATAGTGAGTGAATAATAGTGAGTGAATAACAATAGTGAGTGAATAATAGTGAGTGAATAACAATAGTGAGTGAATAATAGTGAGTGAATAATAGTGAGTGAATAATAGTGAAGAACAATAGTGAGTGAATAATAATGAGTGACTAACAGTGAGTGAATAACTATGAGTGAAGGGAGAATGTTTGCCCTGGACTCCGATTATATTGCATTGGCAGACAAAGGGCTTTAGAGCGTATAACCTATCTATCTATCTATCTATCTATCTATTTACACATGTCTAACTCTATCTATCTATCTACACCTACCAACTACACATCTAACTTACCACACATCTGTCTGTCTGTCTGTCTGTCCATGTATCGTGTGTGTGTGTGTGTGTAATATCTTCTCTCTCGTTCGGTATAATATAATCTTACGTGACGTAGCCTTTAATAAACATTAATAACAATAACACTAAAAATAACTCCTACATGTGAGAGAATTTGCTCCTCCGGTACAAAAATTCCTGCCTTAAAAAACTGTTTATTGTGTGTGTTGGCCAAAGGAATTAAGAATAATGGAACATGCATTACAATCCTCGAAGATAAAATTACTTCGTTAGTAATTACGTTACCTGGTGGTGTTAACAACCAATTGACACGCAAACGTAATTAACAGGATAACAAGGCGGGAACATGTTCTACTCTGGTTTATTTTCAGATTACTGTTGATATGTGTAGTGATGTGGGAGGATCTTACAGTAAGGTGAAGATTGTTAGTCCTCCTTATTACGCGCACACACACACACACACACACACACACACACACACACATACACACTTGATGTTACGTAACTATTTTGTTAATTATTTCTCAATAGTTTATACATATTTAACAACATAAGGAGAACTATCGTACAAAGATATATTACTGGTGTTTAATTCAGAAGTTTCCAAGAGTTATGTCAGATCATGAGAGAGAGAGAGAGAGAGAGAGACGTGTATCTAACTCCGTTTTACCTCAGAGAGAGAGTCTGTCTGTGTCACGTGATGGTAAACATGTTATATAAGGTTAGGACTTATTAAAGTGATATGTGATAAATAACATTGATTAATCAGCTATGTTATTCAGAAACACATAAATAATGTGTAGCGATAAACATATACAAAAACTATATATTTTCTTTTATTGGTGATATGTCGTTATATAGACAATGTGATCGTTTAATATGTCGTAATATAACACTAATCGTTTAATATGTCGTAATATAACACTAATCGTTTAATATGTCGTAATATAACACTAATCGTTTAATATGTCGTAATATAACACTAATCGTTTAATATGTCGTAATATAACACTAATCGTTTAATATGTCGTAATATAACACTAATCGTTTAATATGTCGTAATATAACACTAATCGTTTAATATGTCGTAATATAACACTAATCGTTTAATATGTCGTAATATAACACTAATCGTTTAATATGTCGTAATATAACACTGTAATCGTTTAATATGTCGTAATATAACACTAATCGTTTAATATGTCGTAATATAACACTAATCGTTTAATATGTCGTAATATAACACTAATCGTTTAATATGTCGTAATATAACATTAATCGTTTAATATGTCGTAATATAACACTAATCGTTTAATATGTCGTAATATAACACTAATCGTTTAATATGTCGTAATATAACACTAATCGTTTAATATGTCGTAATATAACCACAGTGTAATAGCTTAAAATTCTATGAAAACTTAATACCTTAATCTGTGCCAAATGCCATAAGAGACGAGATCCCACCAGACAATAAGCCTGATTGAATAATTTCCTCAGTAACATACAAGTGAACCAAACTTGGGTACTACACAACTACAGTATCACTCAATGACTTATTTTACACTATATCTACTACCACTTAACATTTCTATATCAGTTCAACAACCATCACTCAACCTTGTTCCATGTTATTTGAAGTTTGTTAATCAATAAGAGGAATTATTATCACAACACAAGCATTCATTAATCAGTCTCCAACTAATAACTAACCTAATCTAACACAACCTAACCTAATCTAACCTAACCTAACCTGAAAAATCTCCACTACAACTTACTCCAACTAATAACTAACCAAACATAAGCTAACCTAATTACAGACAGACAGACCGACACACACACACACACACACACACACACACACACACACACATAAACCATAAATATGTTATATGGAACATAAATATAACTTCCTAAATCACTCTCATATACTTCCTCACCGCGGCCTGACGAAATAGTACACCTGTAACGTTCTGTCAGGGCTCAGGTCGAGGCTTCTCCTTACTGATCATCTATACGTGAGTGTGTGTGTGAGATGTTTCCTGGTATGTAATAAAAAAGGCGGGGATCCGCTTTTGAATTTTGCCACATACAGCGGCTAGTTTATTGTGCACCCATATTCATCCCGTGAACGGCAGCGTAGGCAGATTATAGTTAAACAGTAGAAGTCAGAATATTATGGCACTGAATGTTAAAAACAATGTATTTCCAAAAATTTTTTTGTTTAGTTCTGTAGAGTACATCGCCCTCTCCCTCAACCTGCCATTATTCAATAAATTATTTGTTCCCTCGTTCTAACAAGAGATACACGATAACATATCCTATTTGAAGATAAAAATACACTGTCCAGGAAGAGTCATAACAAACTTGGGGGTTATGTGAGAGAGAGAGAGAGAGAGAGAGAGAGAGAGAGAGAAACAATACCTTCTACAGTACAATTATATAGTATGACCACCATGACCCACGGAGATCTGTACCTCTTGGCTCCTGACCTCTGTTGACCTTGTGTATACTCACCCAGTTGACCTTTCCTGCCCTATCGCCCATTCCTCCTACAGTCAAGGGCTGGGGGGCCGAAGGGGGGGGACGGAGGGGAATGGTTCTGTAAGCATAGTTGAGGTTAGGTTAGGTTAGGTTCAAATGAGTGATAGATCAGGTCCCATGGTTAGTTTATCTCTCTCTCTCTCTCTCTCTCTAACACATATATATCCCTATTCTGTAAAATCGTGTGGTTATTTATATTTACTCACTGTTGATATTCTGGGAGAGAGAAAGAGAGATGTAGATTGAGAGAATGATATTATTGAGAGAGTAGACGAGGGAAATAGACTGGAGAGAGAGAGAGAGAGATAGATGTAGATTGAGAGAAAGATATTATTGAGAGAGTAGACGAGGGAAATAGACTGGAGAGAGAGAGAGAGAGAGAGGTGAATTAGTGTTTACTCCCACTCATAAGTATAGTATTAGTCAACTTATATTATACAGGGTCTCCAGTCCACATTAAAATGAAAACAACTTTGTAAAACCTTATAAACTTTTGATTGAATGATAACAGATTAATATCCACACACACACATTATAGTCAGTCTCTTCGAGTATCATTTGGTGTGTGGGTATATATCGTTTGGGTATAAGGTATAAGGCATCATTCGGGAGAGGTCAGGTCAGGTCAAAGTAAAGGTAAGGTCAGGGTAGGTGATCTCAGTGGCCAGGAAACGTGAATTTTTAGGTTGGGATGAATATTTTTTTTTTGCGGGGGAAGCGAGTATGATTTTATATGATGGTGATGAAGGAAGTGAATAGAGGGAGAAATGGAGAGGAATTATGAAGGAGGGAAGGTTGAAGGAAAGATGAGAATAGGAAAAGGAAGGGAGGAAGGAGACAGGGAAAATTTAAAAACTGATAAAGATGATGGAAGGGTGAAAATATAGAGGATGGCGAGGAAAGAAAGAAGGATAGAGGGAAGGAAAGAAATCACGAAAATTTTAAATGAAGAAATGAAGACGAAAATCAACAACAAAATTAAATAAAAGAAGAAATAATCATGAGAGAAGAAAGAAGAGAAATTGATGGATTGACAAACACGACAGCCACACGGACACGACGACAAGAGATTATGTTAATTTGAGAAAAACTTGGTGGTTGTGACGTGTCTGTCTGTCTGTCTGTCTGTCTGTCGCTTCCTGTTGGTGTAGGATGATAATAAGCTGCTTAGATCTCTCTCTCTCTCTCTCTCTCTCTCTCTCATATCTACTTCAGGAGACGTGTGTGTGTGTGTGTGTGTGTGTGTGTGTGTGTGTGTGTGTGTGTGTGTGTGTGTGTGTGTGTGTGTGTGTGTACGTTGGCGACACACGGTGTAATTGTCAGCTTGCTCGCCTCGCAAGCGAATGATCCCGGGTTCCATTTCCGGGCAGGGTGAGACCATGAGCAAGTTCCTTTGCGTCATTTACCTCTATCTACCCAACAGTAATTGGGGACCTGGATGTTAATCGATTCGCGCGTCGTGTTACGGGGCAATGGTTAGCCAGTGCAGTTGGCCACGGACTATTCCTTGACACTGGGTCACTCAGCTCATTAACTCAGGGTGTGGTTGTTGTGTTGGCGACAGCTTCAACACCTTAAACAAATTCACGCCTAGGTGGCCCTTGGGCCTGGCCATTCTCATTACAGGAGGGGCAACCATTATAATAAAAAGAAAAAAAAAACCGATCATCAACTTCAGGTACACCAATCATCCTTGTAAAAAAATCCTGATTGAATAATTTTCTCAGTAACATACAAGTGAACCAAACTTGGGTACTACACAACTACAGTATCACTCAATGACTTATTTTACACTATATCTACTACCACTTAACGTTTCTATATCAGTTCAACAACCATCACTCAACCTTGTTCCATTTTATTTAAAGTTCGTTAATCAATAAGAGGAATTATTATCACAACACAAGCATTCATTAATCAGTCTCCATTGTGAATCATTTTGTTGGGGTGTGTGGGAGGATTACGCTGGATAATAACTTTAGTGTTTTGTATATCCAGAAGAATCTTAACTCCAGCTTACTCCAACTAATAACTAACCTAATCTAACACAACCTAACCTAATCTAATCTAACCTAACCTGAAAAATCTCCACGACAACTTACTCCAACTAATAACTAACCAAACATAAGCTAACATAATTACAGACAGACACACACACACACACACACACACACATAAACCATAAATATGTTATATGGAACATAAATATAACTTCCAAAATCACTCTCATATACTTCCTAACCGCGGCCTGACGAAATAGTACACCTGTAACGTTCTGTCAGGGCTCAGGTCGAGGCTCCTCCTTACTGATCATCTATACGTGTGTGTGAGTGTGAGATGTTTCCTAGTATGTAATAAAAAGGCGGGGATCCGCTTTTGAATTTTGCCACATACAGCGGCTAGTTTATTGTGCACCCATATTCATCCCGTGAACGGTAGCGTAGGCAGATTATAGTTAAACAGTAGAAGTCAGAATATTATGGCACTGAATGTTAAAAAAATGTATTTCCAAAAAATTATTTGTTTAGTTCTGTAGAGTACATCGCCCTCTCCCTCAACCTGCCATTATTCAATAAATTATTTGTTCCCTCGTTCTAACAAGAGATACACGATAACATATCCTATTTGAAGATAAAAATACACTGTCCAGGAAGAGTCATAACAAACTTGGGGGTTATCTGAGAGAGAGAGAGAGAGAGAGAGAGAGAAACAATACCTTCTACAGTACAGTTATATAGTATGACCACCATGACCCACGGAGATCTGTACCTCTTGGCTCCTGACCTCTGTTGACCTTGTGTATACT
>NW_024741038.1:20000-32500 GCF_018991925.1 Homarus americanus | reverse complement strand
GGTACTGTGTTTGTTGGTACAAGGTACTGTGTTTGTTGGTGGCCAGGGTACGTGTGTTTGTTGGTGGCCAGGGTACTGTGTTTGTTGGTGGCCAGGGTACTGTGTTTGTTGGTGGCCAGGGTAGTGTGTTTGTTGGTAGAATGTGTTGTTAAATAGCAAGTGCTGTGTTTGTTGGTGGCCAGGGTACTGTGTTTGTTGGTGGCGTGCTTGGAGGTACTGTGTTTGTTGGCAGGCCAGGGTACTGTGTTTGTTGGTGTCAGGTACTGTGTTTGTTGGTGGCCAGGGTAGCGTGTTTGTTGGTGGCCAGTACTGTGTTTGTTGGTGGCCAGGTACTGTAGTTTGTTGGTGGGTCACGTGTTGTTGGTGGCCAGGGTAGTGTTTGTTGGTGGCCAGGGTACTGTGTTTGTTGGTACAGGGTACTGTGTTTGTTGGTGGCCAGGGTACCAGTTTTGTTGGTGGCCAGGGTAGTGTGTTTGTTGGCCGGGGTACTGTTTGTTGGTGGCCAGGTAGTGTGTTTGTTAGTGGCCAGGTACTGTGTTTGTTGGTACCAGGCGTGTTTGTTGGTGCCAGGGTACGTGTTGTTGGTGGCACAGGGTACTGTGTTTGTTGGTGGCCAGGGTAGTGTGTTTGTTGGTAGTAAGGTACTGTGTTTGTTGGTACAGGGCACTGTGTTTGTTGGTATGGGGGTACTGTGTTTGTTGGTACAGGGTACTGTGTTTGTTGGTGACAGGGTACTGTGTTTGTTAGTGGCCAGGGCCAGCCAAAGTACTGTGTTTGTTGGTGCCAGTACTGTGTTTGTTGGTAACAGGGTACTGTGTTTGTTGGTAAGTGGCACTGTAGTTTGTTGGTAACAGGCACTGTGTTTGTTGGTACAGGGTATGTGTTTGTTGGTGGCCAGGGTACTGTGTTTGTTGGTGGCCAGGTACTGTGTTTGTTGGTAATAGGTACTGTGTTTGTTATGGCCAGGGTAGTGTGTTTGTTGGTACAGTACTGTGTTTGTTGGTGGCCAGGGTACTGTGTTTGTTGGTAGGTGGGACGGTTTGTTGGTACAGGGTACTGTGTTTTGGTAATAGGGTACTGTGTTTGTTGGTAGAAAATGTGTTTGTTGGTACAGGTACTGTGTTTGTTGGTGGCCAGGTACTGTGTTTGTTAGTGGCCAGGCATTGTGTTTGTTGGTACAGGGTACGGTTTGTTGGTGAACAGGGTACTGTGTTTGTTGGTGGCCAGGGTACTGTGTTTGTTGGTGGCCAGGTACTGTGTTTGTTGGTCAGGGTACTGTGTGTTGGTGGCCAGGGTACTGTGTTTGTTGCTGGCCGGCAGTGTGTTTGTTGGTGTCAGGGCAGTGTGTTTGTTGGTGGTCAGGTTCTGTGTTTGTTGGTACGGTAACTGTGGTTTGTTGGTGGCCAGGGTGAGGTTTGTTGGTACAGGGTTCTGTGTTTGTTGGGTAACAGGCGGTACTGTGTTTGTTGGTGGCCAGGGTAGTGTTTGTTAGTGGTCAGGCACTGTGTTTGTTAGGCACAGGTACTGTGTTTGTTGGTAATAGGGTACTGTGTTTGTTAATGGCCAGGGTAATTGTGTTTGTTAATGGCCAGGGTACTCTGGTTTGGCAGGCCAGGGTACCGTGTTTGTTGCTGTGGGTAATTGTGTTTGTTGGCAGCTGGGTACTGTGTTTGTTAATGGCTAGGCACTGTGTTTGTTAATGGCCAGGGTACTGTGTTTGTTAATGGCCAGGGTACTGTGTTTTTAATGGCCAGGTACTGTGTTTGTTGGTGGCCAGGATTGTTCCTTATAGTCCGCAAAATGATGTTTCACATCTAACGGACTTCTATATAACGCACTAACTCTCTTATACAATCCGTTAGATACGTTAGATAGAAATTAACACACTATAGGTCATTGCGGAGGTGCCACTATGAGGGACAATTATGGAGTGTGCAATTATGGAGTGGGGTGTCAATTAGAGTGGGGCGCCAATATGAGTGGGGCGCCAGTTTTGGAGGTGAAAATTATGGAGTGGGGTGCAACTATGGAGTAAAATACTATGAGTGGTGTTACTATGGAGTGGGGCGCCAATTGTGGGAGTAAGTGCCATTATGGAGTGGGGCTACTATGGAGTGAGCATGGTGAGTAGGCGCCACTATGGGAGTGGGGCCAAATATGGAGTGTTCTAATCTGGTGAGCAAATGTGTGTGTGTACTAATAATAATAATAATAATTTGTTTATTGAAGATGGCAGCCAGAAGGCTGGAAAATATTCAGTTACATATTTGGGGAATGGGTTTCGAATTACAAATAATATACAAGCAACATAAGTGACACAAATAAGACATATAATAACTAGATGGGGAAAAGCTCAAACCAGTTCATTTCAACATAGTGACAGTGCAAGGAGTAGTGTTTACTGGGAGGAATACACGGTGTGTGTGTGTGTGTGTATCTGTGTGTGTGTGTGTATCTGTGTGTGTGTGTGTGTGTGTGTGTGTGTGTGTGTGTGTGTGTGTGTGTGTGTGTGTGTATCTGTGTGTGCTATTTGTGTGTGTGTGTGTGTGTATTTGTGTGTGTGTGTGTGTGTCATCTGTGTGTGTGTGTGTGTGTGTGTGTGTGTGTGTGTGTGTGTGTGTACCTGTATGTGTGTGTGTGTGTGTTATATGTGTGTGTGTGTGTGTGTGTGTGTGTGTGTGTTTGTATGTGTGTGTGTGTGTGTGTGTGTGTGTGTGTGTGTGTGTGTGTGTGTGTGTGTGTGTGTGTAGTGTGTGTGTGTGTGTCCTGTGTGTGCGTGTGTGTTGTATGTGTGTGTGTGTGTGTGTGTGTTTATGCGTGTGTGTGTGTGTGTGTGTGTGTGTGTGTGTGTGTGTGTGTGTGTGTGTGTGTGTATCATTACATCAACACAGGACGTCGCCGTTTTATTGGTCAATCAACATAAGAACATAAGAATGGAAGAAACTGCAGCGAGTCTATTGGCCCATACGGCAGTCCTGTTTCACCCAACCCTGTTGCCTCATATATCCACCAACTTATAAGCAAGCTATCCAGCGTATTGGAGTTAATGATGATATTTGGTAACTTGTTCCACCTGTCCACTACTCTATTTCCCAACCAATGTTTACCTATTTCGCGTCTAAATCTAAATTTGTCTAATTTAAAACCATTGTTACGAGTTCGTCCTGGTTGATAGTTTGAGAGAGAGAGAGAGACACACACACCCACCTCCTCACTCACTCTTGGTCAAAGTTTGGGTCAGCCAGTCAACAGTCAGCCAAAACAAACACAAGAACTAGCATCACTCTACACAGTTAGACAAATACAGTCGAACCTATATGAAAAGAACAACAAAACATTCACCACTATACAACATAATACACGTATTTATTCACTTCATACACCAATTTACGTTGTATGAAGTGTTTATATCAATTTACACAAAATGGTCACTATATATAGCTATTTACAGACAATTGGTTATAATTACATCAATTTACATAAAAATAGCCATCATATAGTCATTTACAAATTAATAGCCGTCATATATAGCCATTTACAGAAAAAATAGCCAAAAGTATATAAATTTACACACAATAATAGCCAAGTACATAATTTACACGTATCACTTCTACCAATCAACCAATCATTGGCGAATCTCAGTTTGATATAAAGAAGGAGTTGACTAGACCTATCAGAGCAGAGAGTCACTGTGGCTGAAGGGGGCTGTCACTCTCAAGAGATTGGCTAGGTTCGAATCCAACCTGAGCCGCACGGAACATGAATCTGACAAAGCGGTAATGAGGTAGGTAGGGTGTGTGTGTGTGTGTGTGTGTGGTAGTCAGAGGGGTGGGGTGGAGGGATGTTGGGGAGGGGCGGGGGTGAGGAGGTGTTGGGGAGGGGCGGGGGTGAGGAGGTGTTGGGGAGGGGGGGGTGAGGGAAGCTGTTGGAGGGGCGGGATGAGGGAGGGGCGGGGGTGAGAGAGGTGTTGGGAGGGGTGGGGGTGAGGGAGGTGTTGGGGAGGGGGGGGGTGGAGGAGGTGTTGGGGAGGGCGGGGGTGAGGGAGGTGTTGGGGAGGGCGGGGGTGAGGGAGGCTGTTGGGGAGGCGGGGGTGAGGGAAGGTGTTGGGGAGGGCGGGGGTGGAAGTGTTGGGGAGGGGTGGGGGGTGAGGGAGGGTGTTGAGGAGGGTGGGGGTGAGAAGGTGTTGGGGGAGGGGTGGGATGAGCGGACCCGGGTTCGATCCCGGGCAGGGTGAAACTGTGGGCAAGCTTTACGCCATTTGCCTCTGTCTACCCAGCAGTACTGGGAACCTGGATGTTAATCGATTGTGGATCGTGTTCCGTAATGGTTAGCCAGTGCAGTTGGCGAGTTGTCCGTCTTCGGACTATTCCTGACACTGGGTCATGCAGCTCGTTAACTCAGGGTGTGGTTGTTGTGTTGGCGACAGCCACACCTTAAACAAATTCACGCCTAGGGTGGGCCCTTGAGCAGGTCATGGATGGGTCTATGTATCCACAAACACTCGTAAAAAAAAACCCTCAAAATAAAATAAAAAAATCCCCACAAAATCCACACAGTATAAAAAGTCTCAAAAGATCCCAAACATCCCCAGAATAAAAATTCCCAGCATAAAAATTCTAGCATAAAAATCCCAGAATAAAATGTCCAGTATAAACATTTCCTGCATATACCCAGTATAAAAATTTCCTAGCACAAAAAAATCCCTAAAAAAACAGATAAAAAAACTCCCCAATAGAAATATTCCCTACATAAAAAATCCTCCCAAAAAATCCCCAAAAATCCCAAAGCAAAAAAAATCCACATATCTACCGTGCCGCTGTTCTCCACCTGACCTCCCAACCTTCCTGTGCTGCTCGTCTATCCAGTAGTTTCTCGAAGGGTATTATCACCTGCCAGGGGTAATGAGTCTCAGGAGGCATATAATTACAGGTGTTCGTAAGGTCAGTGCCAGTCAGGTATTGCGAGTCTACCTGACATTCTCACTTGTCTGCAGACGGAGTTGTGATACAGAATTGTTTAACATTTACTACAACTGATGGACAGATTTTGAGGTGTTTGAGGGGTCAGAATGAGTCTCTGTCTCTACCTGTCTGGGCGTAAGAGATAATGAGGAAGATGGGTAGAGAGAGACAGAAGGTGAGAGAGACAGAAGGTGAGGGAGACAGAAGGTGAGAAAGACTGAGAGATGGTGAGAAAGACTGAGAGATGGTGAGAGAGACTGAGAGATGGTGAGAAAGACTGAGAGATGGTGAGAAAGACTGAGAGATGGTGAGAAAACTGAGAGATGGTGAGAAAGACTGAGAGATGGTGAAAGACTGAGAGATGGTGAGAAAGACTGAGAGATGGTGAGAGAGACTGAGAGGGAGAAAAACTGAGAGATGGGAGAGAGACTGGAGAGATGGTAGAGAGACTGAGAGATGGAGAAAGACTGAGATGGTGAGAAAGACTGAGAGATGGTGAGAAAGACTGAGAGATGGTGAGAGAGACTGAGAGATGTGAAAAGACTGAGAGATGGCAAGAAAGACTGAGAGATGGTGAGAAAGACTGAGAGATGGTGAAAGAGACTGAGAGATGGTGAGAGAGACAGAGAGAGATTGCCATGTTATTGGTATACATATATATATATATATATATATATATATATTACATATTATTATTATCATTTATTATTGTTACATAAACAATGATCAGTTTTAGAATAATAAAATTGGTCATTATTGTCGTGTTGTTGTTCAGCGGTCACGTGTGGTGGTGGTGGTGGTGGTGGTGGTGGTGGGTGGGATGGTGGTGATGGTGGTGGTGGGTGGTGGTGGTGGTGGTGGTGGTGGGGGTGGTGGTGGTGGGGGTGGTGGTGGGTGATGGTGGTGGTGGTGGGTGGGTGGTGGATGGTGGTGGTGGTGGTGGTGGGGTGGTGGTGGTGGTGATGGTGGTGGTGGTGGTGGTGTTGGTGGTGTTGGTGGTGGTGGTGGTGGTGGTGGTGGTGGTGGTGGTGGTGGTGGTGGTGGTGGTGGTGGTGGTGGTGGTGGTGGTGGTGGTGGTGGTGGTGGAATAGTGATGGTGGTGGTAGTGGTGATAATGATAATACCATACTCATAATGGCATCATCTAACAATCACATTTCATAAGGCTCATTAGACTTGTAAATTACTGAACAATTTAGATGTTCTGATATGTAAATTACTTTCAATTTATAGGAGAGTTATATAAGTCTTATTGTGTGTGTGTGTGAGAGAGAGAGAGAGAGAGAGAGAGAGAGAGAGAGAGAGAGGATGCGATGGCTGACTGGATACAATACTCGCCTCCTGTACTTAGAGTCACTGGTTCGTGTCCTGGGTACCCCTAGTTCACCCAGCTGTGAACGTGTACCTGACTATAACACAATACAGCACCACAGAACAAAAATACAGTACTTTTACAGCCCAATATAATAGACTACAGCACAATACAGTTATCTTACAACAGAACACACACAGCTGAATACACACATAATACAGCACACAATGCAGCAGTGTGCGGAGTGTCGTGTCAAGAAATAAATGGTATACTAACCACCTAATTATATCGATGACAGTGACCTTGAGGGCGAAGTTCATTAGGGAGAGGGGGGGAGGGGAGGGAGGGGAGGGGGAGGAGGGAGAGGGGAGGGGGTAGGGAGGAGGAGGAGGGTAGGAGGGAGTGAAGGAAGAAGGGGAAGAGGGGAAGGGGAGGAAGGGAATGGGGTGAAGAGGTAGGAGGAAGGAGGGGATGGTGGAGGATGGGGTGAAGAGGTAGGAGGAAGGAGGGATGGTGGAGGGATGGGGTGAAGAGGTAGGAGGGAAGGAGGATGGGGAGGATGGGGTGAAGAGGGAGGGAAGGAGGGGAGGGAAGGAAGAGGGGAGGTGGAGGATGGGGTGAAGAGGCAGGGAGGGAAGGAGGGATGGTGGAGGATGGGGTGAAGAGGTAGGAGGGAAGAGGAGAGGAAAGGGATGGTGGAGGGATGGGGTGAAGAGGTAGGAGGGAAGGAGATGGTGGAGGATGGGGTGAAGAGGTAGGAGGGAAGGAGGGATGGTGGGAGGGAAGAGGGGGATGGGGAGGGATGGGGTGAAGAGGTAGGAGGGAAGGAGGATGGTGGGGGGATGGGTGAAGAGGTAGGGAGGGAAGGAGGGGATGTGGGGGATGGGGTGAAGAGGTAGGAGGGGCAAGAGGAGGATAGGAATTAAAAGGAGGGGAAAAGAATGGAATGGGAGAGGAAGGGAGTAGGGAGGAGAGGCCGGGGAACAAGAAAAAGACGAGAAGAAAAAAAAGAGAAGATAAAAAGAGGAAGAGGAAGAAAGGAAGGAGAAAGACAAAGAAGAGGAGGAAGATAAGGAGGAAAAAAGAAGACAAGACTGATGAAATGCAGAAGAAAAGAGAAATTCTATGGCTCACCTAATCATAACAACAACAACAACAACAAGAGAGAGAGAGAGGAGAGAGAGAGAGAGAGAGAGAGAGAGAGAGAGAGAGAGAGAGACAGAGAGTGGGTGGTGGGTGGTGGGTGGAGAAAAACACGCATCACTGGTTCATCAATTAAGCGGTTGGAGGACATTTATAAAGCAACGACTACTGACATGAAACGAGGTGACAGTATGATGTGAAACTACACTGAATATATAACTGTTGGTGGAATAATTGAGTTTAGACAGTCAGAGGCAGCTGGGATGGTGAGAGGATGGTGTGGAGAGAGGGAGGTGGAGGAAGAGAGGGGTGTGAGAGGGAGGTGGAGGAAGAGAGGGGTGGAGAGGGAGGGGTGAGGAAGAGAGGGAGGGGAGGAAGAGAGGGAGGAGGAAGAGAGGGTGGGAGAGGGAGGGGTGGAGGAAGAGAGGGGTGGGAGAGGGAGGGGTGAGGAAGAGAGGGGTAGAGGAGGGGTGAGGAAGAGAGGGGGGAGAGAGGGAGGGGGGAGGAAGAGAGGGGTGGGGAGAGGAGGTGAGGAAGAGGGGGTGGAGAGGAGGGTGAGGAAGAGAGGGTGGAGAGGGAGGGGGAGGAAGAGAGGGGTGTGAGAGGGAGGGTGGGAGAAGAGAGGGGGTGAGAGGGAGGGTGAGAGAGAGGGGTGGGAGAGGGGAGGTGAGGAAAGAAGGGGGGAGAGGGAGGGGGAGAAGAAAGAGGAGAAGAGAGGGGTGGAGAGGGAGGGAGGGAAGAGAGGGGTGGGAGAGGGAGGGGTGAGGAAGAGAGGGGGGGGAGAGGGAGGGTGAGGAAGAGAGGGGGAGAGGGAGGGTGAGGAAGAGAGGGGTGGGGAGAGGGGAGGAAGAGAGGGGAGGGGAGGTGGGAGGAAGAGAGGGGGGAGAGGGAGGGTGAGAAGAGAGGGGGTGGGAGAGGAGGGTGAGGGAAGAGAGGGAGAGTGAAGAAAGAGGGGTGGAGAGGGAGGGTGGGGAGAAGAGGGGTGGAGGGAGGGGAGGAAGAGAGGGTGGAGAGGGAGGGGAGGAAGAGAGGGGTGAGAGGGAGGGGAGGAAGAGAGGGGTGTGAGAGGAGGGGGAGGAAGAGAGGGGTGTGGAGAGGGAGGAGGAAGAGAGGGGTGAGGAGGGAGGTGAGGAAGAGAGGGGTGTGGAGAGGAGGGTGAGGGAAGAGAGGTGGTGGAGAGGGAGGTGAGGAAGAGAGGGGTGAGAGGGAGGGTGAGGAAGAGAGGGGTGGGGAGAGGGAGGTGGGGAGGAAGAGAGGGGTGGAGAGGGAGGGGTGAGGAAGAGAGGGGTGGAGAGGGAGGGTGAGGAAGAGAGGTGTGAGAGGGGAGGGTGAAGTGTGTGAGAGGGAGGGTGAGGAAGAGAGGGGTGTGAGAGGGGGAGGGTAAAGGTATTCGACTCTCCTTTCTGTTTCCTCCTTACACTGAGTCCTCTGTTCTCTGTTAATTATTCTTGTATTCCTGTCTCTCTGTTTACTAGCATGAGTGTGAAACGACAGGTGTGTGGGAACAGGTGTGTGGAAACAGGTGTGAAGTGACAGGTGTGTGGGAACAGGTGTGTGGGAACAGGTGTGAAGTGACAGGAACAAAAGTGTGGGAACAGGTGTGTGTGTAATGAGTAACAACAGGTGTGTAATGAGTCAAAACAGGTGTGTAATTACAGGTGTTTACTACCAGGTGAGAATAATTACACACCTGTAGTTGATATAACAATGACTAAGAATATGCTGAGTATGATAATAATTATGCACACGCTGACTATATAAGAGCATACTTAATATGTAATAATTAAGAGTATAATTGGTATGTGTAGTATAATATATGGGTATAATTAGCCTGTGTAGTATAATTAAGAGTATAAATAATATGTGTAGTATAATTAAGAGTATAATTAATATGTGGAGTATAATTGAGAGTATAATTACTATGTGGAGTATAATCTATGGTTATAATTAGTATGTTTAGTATAATTAAGAGTATAATTACTGGGAGTATAATCTATGGGTATAATTAGTATGTTCAGTATAATTAAGAGTATAATTACTATGTGGAGTATAATCTATGGTTGTAATTAGTATGTTTAGTATAATTAAGAGTATAATTAATAAGTGGATTATAATTTATGGGTATAATTAGTATGTTCAGTATAATTGAGAGTATAATTACTATGTGGAGTATAATCTATGGGTATAAGTAGTATGTTTAGTATAATTAAGAGTATAATTAATGTAGTATAATCTATGGGTATAATTAGCCTGTATAGTATAATTAAGAGTATAATTAATATGTGGAGTATAATTTGTGTATAATTAGCCTGTGTAGTGTAATTAAGAGTACATCGTGTTTAAGTATGCTCTTTGGATCGTTATGGATAAATTAGCATGAATAATAAATGAAGCATAATGAGATTTGGTTTCTAATGTCCCTATTCGTCTGTCTGTCTCTCTGTCTGTCTGTCTGTCTGTCACACTCTCTCCATACCATCTAACACGGGCTAATTACAGGGTGGGGGGGTGGGGCAAGATAGTGTGATAATGATGAGTTCTAAGGTGGTAAATCATGACTGGCTGATACACCTGTTGACCTCTTGATTAAAGGATAATGACGGTAATTACTTGAGATCGACTGAAAGGAGAGAGAGAGAGAGAGAGGAGAGAGAGAGAGAGGGTGGCTTTCTCTGTGTTTGCCTGTCTAATGAAAGGAAAGCCTGTAAATCTCTTTTTCTCTCCTCCTTTCTATCGCCTTTCTTCTCTCTCTCCTCTCTCTCTACTCTTTCTTCTTGTTTGTCGTTCCATTTTATCTATTTCTCACTACGTCTATCGTTTTCTTTTCTTCTAATTTCCTTATCTCTATTTCTTTCCTCAGATAACAAACAAACAAAAATATTTAAACAATAACAACAATAATGACTCACCTAACATAATCTAATACTCATAATAATGGAAATAATAACAATAATAATAATAAATAATAATAATAATAATAATAATAATAATAATAATAATAATAATAATAACAATAATAATAATAATAATAATAATAACAATAATAATAATAATAACTAATAATAATAATAATAATAATATATATATAATAATAATAATAATAAATAATAATAACACTCATAAAAATTATTTACTTTACGCCCGTATCCCACAGAGTCTTCAACATGTCAACAAACCGTGGCGTGTAGAGTAAGACCTTGCGTGTGTAGAGATCTGTTCCAGTTAGTTAGTGTATTAGAGGTAATATACTGAACTAAATGACGACCTGTAATGTTATGGGGTGTAATAATAACCGAGAACTTGTCATTGGAGTGTGTTGAGGTGGTGTTAGGTCACTGGGTTTTGTTGTGAATTGTTTGATGTTCATGGAGGTGTTTTATATTTGTTGAACACACACATGCACACACACGCACATATGCACGCGCACATACAAACACACAAATACTCAACACATATGCACCTGCCTTACACCACACACACACACACATACATGCACACACACACACATATATGCACGCGCACTTACACACACTTACGCACACAAACACACACAGCTTCTATTAGCAAGGGGAGGGACAGTATTGATGGAAATAAAACCCGTATAACGTAACAAAACCCCGTATAACGTAACAAAACCTACAGAAGGTAACAAAACCCGTATAACGTAACAAAACCCTCACAGAAGGTAACAAACCCCGTATAACGTAACAAAACCCTCACAGAAGGTAACAAAACCCGTATAATAACAAAACCCTCACAGAAGGTAACAAAACCCCGTATAACGTAACAAAACCCGTATAAGCAAAACCTCACAAGTAACAAAACCCGTATAACGTAACAAAACTACAGAAGGTAACAAACCCGTATAACGTAACAAAACCCGGTAACAAACCGTATAACGTAACAAAACCACAGAAGGTAACAAAACCCCGTATAACGTAACAAAACCTCACAGAAGGTAACAAAACCCCGTATAACGTAACAAAACCCTCACAGAAGGTAACAAAACCCCGTATAACGCAAACCTCACAGAAGGTAACAAAACCCGTATAACGTAACAAAACCCTCACAGAAGGTAACAAAACCCCGTATAACGTAACAAAACCCCGTATAACGTAACAAAACCCTCACAGAAGGTAACAAAACCCGATATAACGTAAAAACCACTCACAGAAGGTAACAAAACCCCGTATAACGTAACAAAACCCGTATAACGTAACAAAACCTCACAAGGTAACAAACCCGTATAACGTAACAAACCCTCACAGAAGGTACAAAACCCCGTATAACGTAACAAAACCACGTATAACGTAACAAAACCCTCACAGAGGTAACAAAACCCGTATAACGTAACAAAACCCCGTATAACGTAACAAAACCTCACAAGGTAACAAAACCCCGTATAACGTAACAAAACCCTCACAGAAGGTAACAAAACCCCGTATAACGTAACAAAACCCCTTATAACGTAACAAAACCCTCACAGAAGGTAACAAAACCCCGTATAACGTAACAAACCCGTATAACGTAACAAAACCTCAAAAGGTAACAAAACCCCGTATAACATAACAAACCCTCACAGAAGGTAACAAAACCCAGTATAACGTAACACCCGTATAATAACAAAAACCTCACAGAAGGTAACAAAACCCCGTATAACGTAACAAAACCCCGTATAACGTAACAAAACCCTCAGAAATTAACAAAACCCGTATAACGTAACAAAACCTCACAGAAGGTAACAAAACCCCGTATAACGTAACAAAACCCTGTATAACGTAACAAAACCTCACAGAAGTAACAAAACCCCGTATAACGTAACAAAACCCCGTATAACGTAACAAACCCTCACAGAAGGTAACAAAACCCGTATAACGTAACAAAACCCTCCAGAACGTAACAAAACCCCGTATAACGTAACAAAACCCTCACAGAACGTAACAAAACCCCGTATAAAGTAATAAAACCCTCACAGGACGTAACAAAACACCATATAACGTAACAAACCTCACAGAAGGTAACAAAACCCCCGTATAACGTAACAAAACCCTCACAGGACGTAACAAAACACCGTATAACGTAAC
>NW_024741038.1:0-15000 GCF_018991925.1 Homarus americanus | reverse complement strand
AAGGGGTAGTGTATAAGGGGTAGTGTATAAGGGGTAGTGTATGAGGGGTAGTGTATAAGGGGTAGTGTATAAGGGGTAGAGTATAAGGGGTAGTGTATAAGGGCTAGAGTATAAGGACTAGTTTATAAGGGGTAGAGTATAAGGAGTCGTGCATAAGGGGTAGAGTATAATGAGTAGAGTATAAGGGCTAGAGTAAAAGAGGTAGAGTATAAGGAGTCGTGTTTAAGGGTTCGTGTTTAAGTGGTAGAGTATAAGGGGTAGAGCATACGGAGTCGTGTATAAGGGGTAGAGTATAAGGGGTAGTGTATAAGGGGTAGTGTATAAGGGTGTAGTGTATAAGTAATGAACACCTGTCACCCACTTCAGTCGAGAATAGAATCCGTGACCCTTCCCTCAGTACAAACACGACAATCTTACTCCGCGAAGCCAATGAAAAAAATAAAATGAAAATAAATAAAAACAAAAAATAGCCTTTATACATTTTTTATAGCTATTTTTTTTACTCTTGTGTATTGCTATTTAAACGTCTCGTAGTATTTAATAGCTAGTGAGAGTTTTTAACTTTTGATAATTTGTTTTTTTATAGGAAATTGTCTTGTTAGGGGTGAGGCTGGAGGTTGATCATTGACTCTAGTTGATGCAGGGGAGGGAGAGGGGAGGGAGAGGGGAGGGAGAGAGGGGGAGGGAGGGAGGGAGAGAGGGAGAGAGGGGGAGGGAGGGAGGGAGAGGGGAGAGAGGGGGAGAGGGGGAGGGAGAGAGGGGGAGGGAGGGAGGGGGGGAGGAGAGAGGGAGAGATGGGGGAGGGAGAGAGGGAGAGATGGGGGAGGGGAGAGAAGGAGGGGAGGGAGAGAGGGGAGGGGAGGGGAGGGAGAGAGGGGGGGGAGGGAGGGGGAGGGGAGAGGGGAGAGAGGGGAGAGATGGGGAGGGGAGAGAAGGGAGGGAGGGAGAGAGGGGAGGGAGGGAGGGAGAGAGGGGGGGGGAGGGGAGGGGAGGGGAGGGAGAGAGGGGAGAGAGGGGGAGGGAGAGAGGGAGAGGGGGGGAGGGAGGGAGGGAGAGAGGGGGGAGGGAGGGGAGGGGAGGGAGGGAGAGAGGGGGAGGGGAGGGAAGGGGAGGGGTGGGAGGGAGAGAGAGGGGAGGAGGGGAGAGAGAGGGAGAGAGGGGGGGAGGGAGAGAGGGGAGGGAGAGAAGGAGGGAGGGAGGAGAGGGGAGGGAGGGAGGGGGGAGGGGAGGAGGGGAGGGGGGAGGGGAGGGAGGATGGGAGGGGAGGGGAGGGAGGAGGGAGGGAGAGAGGGGAGAGAGGGGGAGGGAGGGAGTGAAGGAGGGGAAGGGCGGAAGGAAGGAGGGAGGAAAGGGAAGGGAGGATGGAGTGACTTAACTTGATGGTGAGGGAGGGAGGGGGGGAGGGAGGGAGAGAGGGGGGAGGGAGGGAGTGAAGGAGGGAAGGAAGGAAGGAAGGAGGGAGGGAAGGAAGGAGTGAGGGGCAGTGACTTTACTTGATGGTGAGGGAGGGAGGGAGAGAACATAAGAATGGAGGAAACTGCAGCGGGCCTATTGGTCCATACTGGGCAGTCTCGTTTACACCCAACCCCTATCGCTCATATATCCACCCAACCTATGTTTGAAGCTATCCAGCGTATTCGAGTTAATGATGATATTTGGTAACTTGTTCCACTCGTCCACTACTCTATTTCCCAACCAATGTTTACCTATTTCGCGTCTAAATCTAAATTTGTCTAATTTAAAACCATTGTTACGAGTTCGCTCCTGGTTGGATAGCTTGAGTACCTTTGTAATGTCCCCTTTGTTTAGCCCTGACTTCCACTTATACACCTCTATCATATCGCCCCTCACTCTACGTCTCTTGAGGGAGTGCAAATTAAGAAGCTTTAACCTGTCTCTGTACTCAAGGTTCCTAATGCCCGGGATTAGTCTTGTCATTCTCCTCTGAATTCTTTCCACGGATTCTATATCCATTCTGTAGTACGGTGACCAGAATTGAACTGCGTAATCCAAGTGAGGTCTCACAAGCGCAAGATATAGTTTTAAGATGACCTCGCTAGTCTTGTAACTAACACTCCTTTGTATGAACCCAAGTACTCTATTAGCCTTGTTTCGAGCAAATACACATTGTTTACTTGGCTTAAGATTCCTACCTATCATTACTCCTAAATCTTTCTCGCAGTCGGATTTCTCAATAACATCGTTGTTCATCTGGTATGTGGTTTCCCTGTTTACATCTCCTATATTGAGTACTTTACATTTGTCCACATTGAATCTCATCTGCCATTTTTCAGACCATTCGAAAAATTTCTTTTAGATCTTCCTGTAGTTTTGCGGAGTCCTCGTCAGATTTAATTACACGCCCTGTTTTAGTGTCGTCAGCAAATTTACTTATGTTGCTGTCTATGCCGATATCTATGTCATTTATGTATATTATAAATAATAATGGTCCGAGTACTGAGCCTTGGGGGACTCCACTAGTGACGTTGCTCCAATGGGATTTAGTGCCGTTTATGCTCACTCGCTGTTTCCTGTCCCTTAACCACGCCCTAATCCATTTAAGGATATTACCTTTGATGCCATGTGCTTCTACCTTTTTAATTAGTCTTTCGTGGGGGACTCTGTCGAAGGCTTTGCTAAAGTCGAGATATACCACATCATAATTGTGCCCCTCGTCCACCGATTCGAAAACTGATGAAAAGAATGTTAATAGATTAGTTAGACATGAACGCCCGCTTTTGAAGCCATGTTGGGAATCATTGATCAACTTGTGCTTCTCCAGGTGGTTTCGAATAGAGTTTGAAATAATTGATTCTAGTAATTTACCTACTATTGATGTTAGACTGATTGGGCGGTAGTTAGAGGATAGTGATCTATCCCCCTTCTTGAAAATCGGTATTACATTCGCTATCCTCCAGGATTCTGGTACTCCACCTGTTTTTAAGGACATGTTAAACAACTTTGCTAAGGGCATACTAAGCTCTTCCTTACATTCCTTTAATACTCTGGCAAATATCTCATCGGGACCAGGTGATTTATTAGGCTTTAATTTGTCTATTTGCTTACTAACATCGTTACTAGTCACTACTATTGCAGTTAATTTATTTTCTTCGGTATCTCTGAATAGAATCGGTGCCTCGGGTATCATGTTTAAATTTTCGGTGGTGAAAACTGTTGAAAAATATTTATTCGGATTATTGCTCATTTCTTCGTCGTTATCAGTTAGCTCGCCGGTATCTGACTGTATTGATCTAATCTTTTCTCGTGTTCTAGTTTGATACATTTGATATAATCCCTTGGGGTTTGACTTTGCCTCCCTTGCTACCTTCAGTTCATTATTCCTCTTTGCTTTTCTTATCTCGGTCTTAACCCTACCGGTCAATACCTTATGATAATCTCGGAGGTAGATTTCACCACGATTTATTCTCCTACCTATAGCCTTCCTTTGGCCAATAATATTCTTTAAGTAATTATTTATCCATTTAGGGTCATTGTTGTTTGATCTGAGTTTTCTGTATGGTATGTTCTGTCTTTGTGCATTAAGTAACTCATTATTTAAATTGTTGTGGAACTCGGCAACCTCAGATCTCGTTATCAGGCCTCCCGGTAAGGTGAGGTCGCCCTCTGTGGGTACATTGTGAGAGGTCACTGTATTTATATTATGTATGCTGGATTATGTATTATGTATGTATACTATGTATGTGCTCCATTTATATTTATTCAGCCTAGCTAGCAGCGTGTGGCAATGTTATTACCATATCCCACATGCTTAATTAATGTGCCTGGCGACGTATGGAAGCTGCTAATGTATCACTTGCCATACGTCGTCTATGGTAGTTGACCAGGAGCCTAGCTAGTGAGGAGTGCTGCCCACCTCTGTGTACATACTCTTATCCAGTAAACCGAACCTACAAAACTATACAGGTGTTTGTGTTCTCTCCTGTATATAGAACTTATTACCCAGAACATCTAACATGGCGCAGTGCGTAGTTTTACTGGATTATTACGAGTGATTAGTGCAAGTTTGTGGAAAGCCGGCTGATGGATCCCCGCCTTGGGTCAACCCCGCGTCATCCCTCGAAGAATTTCGCAACTTTGAGCAGTGTCAGTGACAGTGATTTTCTGTGAAGTGTTTAGTGCATTGTGTGTTTCGTGCCATTCATGTGTGACCTTGTTCGAACGGATTTCCAAGGTATACGGCATGTTCTGGGCATTTGTGGGGTGTAGAGCTCAGCGCACCCTCCTCTGACCGTTTACAGAGAGCGACTGAGCTACTCCTATCTCCACCCCCCTCCCTCACAGCGCCGCCTCCACCCCCCCTCACAGCTGGGGCGAGACGCTCTGCCTGCCTGGGACACACACACATACATGTACTAACACTTGCTGACCGCGCGGTTTCTTATATATATTTTATATATATAACCTACTTATCTGTGTATTTAATTAAATTTTTTTGTCTGAAATCTTGTTGATACGACGGGCTGACCGGTCAACACTGATTTAAGACACAGTACACAGATAAAGTAGTTATGTCTCATGCCTTACGTAGCCGTGGACCCAGCGCCTGGATGAGTCAAGCGGATGATAGTCCCCCAGAGATGGATGACCAGGCTGACCATGACACCCCAGCTCCCACAACATCGCGCAGCCCTTCACCTCAACATTCAGCGTTATCTCCAGAGATAATTGCCTTAATGAAGTTTATGAGAGATGAGAGACGCGAGGATGAAGCTCACAGACGTTTGGCGGATGAGCACAGAAGGCAAGCAGAGGCAGAACGAGACCACCAACGGAGAATGGAAGACAGTGCACGGTTTGAAGCCTTGATATCTCGCCTCACTGTTAACCAAGCCCCTGGCTCTAACACTGCCTCGGTACTGAATGGTTCAGATACCTCATCCATGCTTCCTTCACGCCCCCCAGCCCCACCTAAAGCAGCAGCTCAAACGCCGCCCATCTTGGAGCCTGATGTAAATTTCCAGACTTTTCGCGAATGGCGGCGGCGGTGGGCTGATTATGCTACAATGGTGGATCTCCAGAGTTTGTCACAGCCTAAACAACTCATCCAGCTGCGTATGTGCCTGTCCTTGGAAGTTCAGCGTGTCTTAGAACATACGTTGCAGGTACCCCCAACCTCTTCGCTGTCTGTAGAGGAGGTACTGGACGTTCTACAACGGCACATCAAAGGACAGCAGAATGAAGCTCTGCGCAGGAGGGAATTGTTTAGCTGCAGACAGATGGAGGGTGAGTCTTTTGACGCTTTTTATGTACGTCTTAAGAGAGCCTCGGAAGAGGTAGATATATGTTTAGGCCACCACCAGCAGTGCGAGGAGACCCAGTTGAAGCAGGTGATCCTGATGGGTGTTAAGGACGAGGAACTTGTCCAACGCCTCACCTCCCTCGACTCTTCCTCTTCTCTTCAGGATGTGTTGACGATATGTCGCTCCTATGAGGCTGCCAGGTGTGCCACCTCTGCCATCCGAGCTCCCCCTACAGCTGTACGCGCTGTTTCCCGGTACAAGAAGGACAAGAAGTCTGCTCCTACGCCTTCGCCCACCACGTCCACGCCCGGTTCATTTTGCAACAACTGTGGTAAGCAGCACGGAACACAGGTATGTCCAGCTGCTCAGTCTACCTGCAACAGTTGTGACCGTATGGGCCACTGGTCGCTCACAGTGCGGTGCCCAGCTAAGTACGTACAGTGCAATGTGTGCGGTCGTCTGGGCCACTATGACAAGTGTTGCCCTACCCACGAACCCAAGGGACAGCGTCGGCGGAAGCTTCGGCGCCCTTCTACCAGTGAGGGCCGCCCACAGTCGCCAAATCAGAGGCACGACGACCCTGGACAAAGCCCGACCCATTTTAGGAGGGTGTACTCCTCGCATCCCAGGACCAAAGTCACCCAGTACATCAGCGCCATCGTGACCTACGGCGGTGTGTCATCCCGTCTTCAGATGTTGCCCGACACCGGCGCTGATGCTACAGTCATCGGTCCCCAGCATTTGCGATGCTTGGGGCTCTCTCCAAGCGATCTAGGACCGCCTCCTGAGGACCTCTGCGTCACGGCAGATGGTTCACAGATGGCCCCAGCCCTGGGTTCACTCTATGCACATGTCACCTTTGGCAACAGGTCGTGTCAGGCCTGGATTGACGTGCATAATGGTGTCCCGACTCCCTTGCTGTCCTACAGACATTGTCAAGAGTTGGCCATCATCTCCCAGGACTTCCCAACACCGATTCTCGAGGTAAATTACGCCAACAGGGTGCATGAAGGGAGCAGCAACTACCCTGCTGCCGCCCTACCCCTACCTCTGGCCAGTGACACCTCTCCTTCGGTAGTTGTCCCTGCTGCATCACGTCCCCACGCCCTGGCTCGCCTTCACGACAGTCACCGTGGAGCTGAGGCCACCAAACGACGTGCACGACAGACTGTGTTCCGGCCTGGCATCGACCCCGACATCTCCAATGCTGTCCAGGTGTGTAAGCCCCGCCACGTATTACAACCCAGCCAGCAGCAGGTACCCTTCATGAGTGACGACAACCCCACCCGCCCCTTTGAGTCTGTGTCGGCCGACTTTTTCTGTGTGTCAGGAAAGTCCTTCCTGGTTATCGTCGACCGTCTCTCTGGTTGGCCGGTTGTCATCAAGGGCGGTAATGACACGACGTCTGCCGCCACCATCAGCAAGTTCCGCCACTACTTCCGTGACGTGGGCGTTCCTGTACGCCTGCGAACCGACGGAGGGCCTCAGTTCACAAGCCGGGACTTTGCTGCGTTCCTTGACCGATGGGGAGTCCGGCATGTGTTGTCATCGCCCCATTACCCGCAGTCCAACGGCCACGCTGAGGCTGCTGTCAAATCCTGAAGCACCTCATCCTTAAGGTGGCCCCTTCTGGGAACATTGACTGCGAGGCCTTCGACCGGGGTCTTCTTGAACTCCGCAACACACCCAACTACACCGGACGCTCCCCTGCCCAGGTTTTGTATGGGCGCCCCCTTCGTTCTTGTGTCCCTGCTCACCCTCAATCCTTCTCCAAGGAGTGGCAGGCTAAGACAGAGGATTGTGATCGCCGAGCCGCCGAACGTGTTCAGGACGTCGTCGCCCGCTACAACGACCACGCCCGTTCTCTCCCCAGGTTGAGTGTCGGTACCCAAGTCCGTGTTCAGGACCCGACCTCCCTACGTTGGGACAAAGTAGGCGTAGTCATGGGTCTCGGCAGGTCACGGGACTACCAGGTGCGGTTACCCAGTGGTCGCGTGTGGTGGAGGAACCGCCGTTGTCTCCGCCCCGTAACACTGCCTTCTGCTGGCCCCGCCACCAGTGTTGAGTCCCACACCCTTCCCAGTGATGAAGTCCCTCGACGCTCAGAACGGATCCAGAAGAAGAGGTCCGCTCAAGACTTTGCTATGAGCGTATAGGGGGGAGGGAGGTGTATGTATATTATGTATGCTGGATTATGTATTATGTATGTATACTATGTATGTGCTCCATTTATATTTATTCAGCCTAGCTAGCAGCGTGTGGCAATGTTATTACCATATCCCACATGCTTAATTAATGTGCCTGGCGACGTATGGAAGCTGCTAATGTATCACTTGCCATACGTCGTCTATGGTAGTTGACCAGGAGCCTAGCTAGTGAGGAGTGCTGCCCACCTCTGTGTACATTTCCATCCAGTAAACCGAACCTACAAAACTATACAGGTGTTTGTGTTCTCTCCTGTATATAGAACTTATTACCCAGAACATCTAACAGTCACCTCATGTGAGGTCATGTAGTTCATCCCCAAGCGTGATACCCCTTCTCTCAACTGCCTCCTCAAACTATCAAAGTTTGCCCTTCAGAAATCTGGGACCTTAGTGGAATTTTTCTTGATGCTGCCTTGACATTCTAACTGGAATCTAATTTCTTTGTGATCGCTGTTGGCAAGTTCGTTCCTTACCTCGACATTACTAATGAGGTTTTCTCTGTTCGACAGAACTAAATCGAATATATTATTACCCCGGGTGAGATGGGTTAGGAAGGAGGGAGGGAGGGATAGACGGACTGACGGACAGACAGACAGAGAAGACAGACACACACACACACACACACACACACACACTACACATATAATATATAAATAATGAAAACCTGCAGACCTGAGTTACACATCATGGCCGCCTCTCTAGGGCCGGTGGGAGCTTCTCTCGGGTTTATTAACTATTTATATGATTTGCTTTTTACCTTCGTCTCTATCCATAATGTATGAAGCAGAAAAATACCTGAATAACTCTATTTTCTTGTGTGCGTGTGTGTAGTGTGTGTGTGTGTGCTCTTGTTTTCCTCATATTTTGATGACGTCAAGAAGGTGTTGATGATGTGATGCCAATAATAATATAAAAACAATAATATAATAATAATAAACCACCATCACCACCACCACCATCACCACCACCACCATCATCATCACCACCATCATCATCACCATCACCACCACCACCATCACCATCATCACCACCACCACTACTCCGGACAAGTTATAACAACAGTATTACCAACGCTGGACATTACCTCACACCAATACACCTCATATTTCTGTATTAATCTTTAGGTAATATATACAACATTAATATTCAGACTCTTAATTATTTCTGACATTAATTTTACTCTCAACACTCGGACACAAATGACTATAACAAGTCGATCAAGGTCCAGTGGTGTGACCTTAGGTTAGGTTAGGTTAGGTTTAGGTTAGGTTAGGTTTAGGTTAGGTTAGGTTAGGTTAGGTTAGGTTTAGGTTAGGTTAGGTTTAGGTTAGGTTTAGGTTTAGGTTTGGTTAGGTTAGGTTAGGTTTAGGTTAGGTTAGGTTTTAGGTTTGGTTAGGTTAGGTTAGGTTTAGGTTAGGTTAGGTTAGGTTAGGTTAGGTTTAGGGTAGGTTAGGTTAGGTTAGGTTAGGTTAGGTTTAGGTTAGGTTACTTGACATATTATACAGTACACATACATAAAAAACAACAGAGTCGATAATCCTATATTAACCAACGGATATAATACTTTTAAGAGATCTGAGATATAATTAGAGACCAGAAAGTGCTAACCCACCCACCTACTATCCCTCAAAACACACACAACACGGCATCAGATAACACCAATTTAAGGTCGAAAATCCTGATTTATAACACGGGATACTGGTAGTTAGGGTCGAGTAGGTATAGCGTTTGTATACTTGTATGGCGGGGCGAGTATTGTTGCTTTAATATTTCAATAAATTAACTTTCTTGACGTTTTTCTTGATTGTTAACGAGTCAACTCCAATCACCTTGTACAAACCAATTCCATTTAACTTTTCCTTGATTATATTGTCACTGGATTAAATCAAACACCTTGATTACTTGATTGTTTCGTGATAAACAAATTTAATTCACCTGTTTAATTATCTCGTTGGTATAGGATATTGAACTTTATTATCCCAGACTAAGTAAACATTATATAACCCGTGTAATGCATCATAAACACTTTGATGTAGTGTTAAACAGATCCTGCCCTTCGTTCCTTCCTTCCTGGTGTATACGTAGAGTCAGTGTACGTAGAGTCAGTGTACGTAGAGTCAGTGTACGTAGAGTCAGTGTACGTAGAGTCAGTGTACGTAGAGTCAGAAGAGTGTGATGGTGTAGAAAGCGTTATCTATAGCAAGGTGAGGGAGGGAAGGAGGGAGTGAGGGAGGGGGGTGGGATGGAGGGAGGGAGGGGGGGTGGGATGGAGGGAGGGGTGTACTGTAGGTGGGAGGGAGAAAGTAGGGTCGCTAATTCATCCATCACTTCTTTCTAGATAACAAGGAATGACCTGACCTGACCTGACCTGACCTAACTAATCTAACCAAACTTAAAAAAATAATGGTCTTGCGGTCAAGTCGTTAGTGGTTTTCCGACATTGTCCATTTAATAGGTACAGTAGAAGTAGAATTAAAAAAAAAACTGATAATTTGCATAAACACTCAACAAAATCGGAACGTGGAATTCTAACTACCGCTCATAAACTAACACAAATCACCACGGAAGTAATTAACGACAAGAGATCACGTGATTCAACGACACTAACAGTTAATGATAAAGATCTGAATATAAAACTCACGGCAGCAATCAATTCTCGGGGTAAAAATTCACTACGAGAGCTACCAGTGTTTAGAAATTTCGAGCGGTTAAACTCCTTGTCGATAGAAGCCTGAAAGCGGGAAGACGACGCCAGCCAGTTTATTCCTACGCAGATACCGGGACAGCCTCGCTTCTATCCCTATCATTATTAAACCTTCAAAAAACAGCATAATATAACAATACCCAAATAAAAACAACATTAAGCAATAAAATAAAAACACTACTATATTTCACTTTGGTTTTATTTCCTCCAAAGTGTAAGAAATTCACACGCACTTGAAAACTATGTCATAAATTCATTCAATCCGGTTGTAACTTTAGATATTGGTCATGTAAACGCTGGTTCTGACACACTATACGGTATACTGAACGGTAGAAATATACATCTATATATTAAACGCTTGAAAATATATATCTATGCTACATGTAAGGGTATAATTATATTCAATACATAAAATATACATATTCGCCTATATACTATATGTATAGGTATTTGAGGGCGTTTATAATACTAAAAGTAAAATTATAATTACTCTATAAATAATTAATCAGACACAATTAATGATCACTAATAATCGATTAAAAATAAATTACAGGTATATACAATAGAAAATTAACACTAAAGCCATAAACAAATAATTCTTGTTTGTAAACCATTATAGAAAATTATTAAATACTTAAGAAATGATTTAATTTGGACGATTTTTTTTACAGTAAATTAATGTAAATTTTTGGTCATTTACAGGTAGTAGAGTGACTTAGAAGTATGTGTTATTTGTTGCTGTAAATATTAATAAAATAATTTAGCTTTATCATCTATATTATTGATGCTATCCGGTCATATTATTGAGTATCCGTCCATATTCTTGACTCTATCGGCCACATTCTTAGCTCTATCCGGTCATATTCTTAACTCTATCCGGCCAATACCGGCTCTGTCCGGCTATACTAGACTCTACACTACCGATTTCCTAATTCTATCCGGCTGTATTTCCGACTCAATCCGGCCATATCAAAAACCTACACACTGCCAGATTCCAGACTTTACAAGACCGAATTTTAACTCTACGTGACAGCATTACAGGCTCTATCCGGCCGTATTAGCCAGGTTGAAGCCCACATCGTTTACCGGATAGTCGAATAATTAACCGGCTTGATTGCAGAATAGTAAAATAAAAATCCCTTCGACCAACTGATAGTCAAACAAGAAGATGATTGAAGTATCGGATAGTCAGACAAAAATGACTCTTATCGGATAGTCACAGAGTTGATTACAGAAAAGATAAGTATAAAATCGTCACATGGAGATTATAAGGTCATTGTGGATAGTTTGATGTCAAGATACTCACGGATAGTAGTAGTAGTAGTGTGTCGTAGTAGTCGTAGTCCATTTTAGAGGATAATCTCGCAAAGATCAGGGCACAGTGAGGAATAGCGTCGTCCTTTGTATTGGATAGTGTCTCCAACATACTTCTGGATAGTCTAGAACAGCACTGGATAGTCCTCAACACCGCCGGATAGTCCAACACAAACCTGGATAGTCTAGCACAATACTGGATAGCCCACAACACCGCCGGATAGTCCAACACAACCCCTGATAGTCTAACATAATACTGGATAGTCCACAACACCGCCGGATAGTCCAAACACAACCCTGGATAGTCTAACATAATACTGATAGTCCACACCGCCGGATAGTCCAACACAACCCTGGATAGTCTAATGGAATACTGATAGTCCACAACACCGCCGGATAGTCCAACACAACCCCGATAGTCTAACATAATACGGATAGTCCACAACACCGCCGGATAGTCCAACACAACCCCTGATAGTCTAGCAGAGAACACTGAGTAGCCCAACACACCAACGAATAATACAATGAGGAATTATGTTCTGAGATGGTTCGAGACCCCTCAAGATCTCGACCATATCCCTGAATACCTGTACCTCAATCCTCATTACCTTAATTGCACATGTATACCTGTACCAGACATCACCCCCTTGTTAACGTGGTTGTCCCTCTGAATGTGGTTTACCTAAATGATTGGTTGTAGTGGTTGAGGGCGTGGTTAGAAGTGGTTCCAGTCGTAGAGATTCGTTTTGGTTTTTTTAAAGACTCTTGGTGAGTGTTTCAGCTTCGAATTATTTGGGGATTTAGTGAAGCTTTTTCTAGTGATAATTGGGTGTTTTGTGTCAATTTAAATCTATAGTGGTTTGTGAAGCCTTTTTGACGATTCTTAATTAACTGTGTTACTTTTGAACGGTCTCTCGGAATGTAATGCTTGATGATGATTTTGTCAGTATTTTGTATTTGCTTCGAACGGTCTAGAGCGTTTATGAATCCTTTCTAAAAAATGAGCGTTTCGACTTCATTATAAATATACACTATATACTATACAGACAAACCAAACGAGGAAGCAACTACGAAGAATTCACATAAATACACAGCATATGTTGTGATTTAACTGCACTGGCCATTATCTGGCCAGTGTATGTGTCCGTTATAGGCGTGTGCGGCAAATAAGTGGCCTTAATATCGTAACACAGAATAAATAAAATTAAACCAAAGCCAAATTTAACATTATTTCAAAGATGTTCATTATTTTATTAAAACATTACTCATAGGTAGAGTTCAACCGCGGTGACGATGCTGTTTGTTCCAACCCCATAAAGTTCTTCTGCAAAGCTGATACACCCATCTATAGGCACCCTCCTCTATACTTCCTTCATCATTTATTTCTCCTATTCTGCCATCATCATTATTATTTCCTTATATAAGAGTTAAAACAACCACTATAAATCATATCTCTATTTAAATAATATTCCAAGTCCTTTTATACATTTTCTTAATTTCATATCATAGGAATGTTGAACCAACTGGCGCCACCAAAAACAAAGCGGCCACAACGGAACTAATCGAGGCTGAATTTATTTATTTTTCGTCTGAATCTTAATAATTAGAGTTTATCAAGAGAAACCAAATTATTAGGTAAATAGGCTTTTGTAGAGTGTTATGGTCCATTGATAAACCTGTTAACGGAGGGGGGGCAAAAGGGAAAAAGCTAGTCATCATAATAAACAGCTAGATAAACAAGAAGTGACTATATGTTATCAAGACGAATTTTGACTAATAAGGAAACAGTCAATATTTTTTAGATTTATTAAAACTATATTTCTACAAAACTACATAACAACAACAAAACAAAACACATTACCAGCCACCTCTAATTAAAATACCAAACACGACACAAACTTCCAAGAGCCAGGCTGTAAAAGGGCCATTGACTAAAACACAGTAAAATTAACTCCACAAAAAATAACAAATATGTGTCAATTAACATACCCACGCAGGTATTAATATGAATAGGTGTTGATATATGAGAAATTGTGTATAAAATAAATAAATAAAATATGAAGAATGATTATTAATGCATGGGTTTCTATTTTTTATATATGATTAAAATTTTATAGAATTTTTTTTAATATATAAACTGAAATCGTAAATGCATCATGATAACTTAAACCAATCAGAACACGCCACATTAACCAAGTCCGATCCAACCAATGACAATGTCTTCCAGCAATATAACCACTAGGCCAATCAAACACTCTTCCAGTAACTTAATTCCACTTTAACCAATCAGACCATGCTTTACCAAAGCACAGGTCCGTTTTAACCAATCAGAACGTCCTTGTCCCTACCACATATAACATTGACGGTAAACTAACAGAGCGATTGACTGCAAATTAGTCATTGTCCTGTAACGGACATATAACAACATTCGCCTAACGACGACGCAACGGATATATAACGCAACATCTAGCCAACTGACGAACCAAAACGGATATATAACACAACATCCAGCAACCGACAACCTGTAACGGATATATAACATGACATCTAGCCAATTTGATGACCTAAAATATATAACGGACAATCAAGGCAATGATGACCCGTAAGTGATAATAAAATGCCTTAGTAACGAGCTTCCGTCTCCGGATTGTTTAATTAGAGAGGCCACGGCGCCAACCAGGCCCAGGACGCCAGGACACTGAAACAATAGCCTGGTCCGTACCCAGGTGAGAGAGAGAGAGAGAGAGAGAGAGAGAGAGGAGAGAGAGAGAGAGAGAGAGAGATATGCCATGAGTCCCACCTTGACTATATCGTTCTACGAGGCTCCAGGTATCGTCACCCCAGGTATATTAACCCCAGGTATCGTAACTCCAAGGTATAATAACCCAGGTATCGTAACCCGCAATAACTCCCCAGGTACGTAACCCAAGGTACAATAACTCCCAGGTATCAACCCCATGTATCATTATTCTGCACTGCAATTCCCCAGTATCGCACCCCAGATATCAAGATCGTACAGAGGGTGGGAGGACATCCCTGTGTGTGTGTGTGTGTGTCGTGTGTGTGTGTGTGTGTGTGTGTAACAACCTACCAAATATTGTGGGGGAAGATTGCAATATGTTTGTGTGTGTGTGTGTGTTGAATATCGTTTGTTGTTTGTTTGTGAGGTTTGTATTATTTGTAGGTCTATATACCACACAGGCGTGATATACTCCTACATTATAAAAACTCTATATTGAGGTTATATACGTATGTTTGTTTGTTTGTCTCTTTATATACCGTTAAGGAGTGATTTCTTGGACTATATACCTGTGTTGCAAGTTATTGACTATATACTGTAATGCAATGTTCTTGAAGACTATATACTGTAGCTGAGTGGTCACAGAGGCAAGTACTACCGAGTGGTACAGAGGCAACACGTACCCGAGTGGTCAGCGCACCGTACTGAGTGGTCTACAGATATAGTACCGTACCTTTATGGTCTACCGTACCTGAGCGGTCCAGCAATCATCGA
>NW_024741037.1:0-3880 GCF_018991925.1 Homarus americanus | reverse complement strand
TTCACTTTACACCTCACAGTCAGTCCTTCCCTCACTCCTACACCTCACAGTGAGTTCTTCCCTTACTCCTACACCTCACAGTGAGTTCTCCCCTCACTCCTACACCTCACAGGAAGTCCTTCCCTCACCCCTACACCTCACAGGAAGTCCTTCCCTCATTCATACACCTCAGTGAGTCCTTCCCTCTCTCCTACACATTGCAGCGAGTCCTTCATTCACTCGTACACATCACAGTGAATCCTTCCCACACTCTTACACATCACAGTGAGTCCTTCTCTCACTCCTACACATCACAGTGAGTTCTTCCCTCACTCCTACACATCACAGTGAGTCCTTCTCTCACTCCTATACATAACAATTAGTCCTTCCCTCATACTACACAACATTGCATGTCATTCCCTCACTCCTATATAACACTGCAAATCCTCCTCTCACTTCTTAGGACAGTAAGTCCTCCTCTCACTAATTAGCAGGTCAGTAAGTCCTCCTCTCATTCATTAGGAGGTCAGCAAGTCCTTCCCTCATTTACGAACATCACTACATGTCCTTCCCTAGGTCCTACACAACACTACGAGTCTTTCTCTCATTCCTACACAATACTGAAGTCCTGCCTCAATGCTACACATCACAGTGATGCCTTCCCTCACTCCTACACATCATAGCGAGACCTTCCCTCACTCCTACACATCACAGTGAGTCCTTCCCACACTCCTACACATCACAGTGAGTCCTTCCCTCACTCCTACACCTCACAGTGAGTCCTTCCCACACTCCTACATATCACAGTGAGTCCTTCCCTCACTCCTTTAAATAACTGCAAATCCTCCTCTCACTCCTTTGGTCAGTAAGTCCTCCTCTCACTAATTAGTAGGTCAGTAAGTCCTCCTCTCATTTATTAGGAGGTCAGCAAGTCCTTCCCTCATTTACGAACATCACTACATGTCCTTCCCTAGGTCCTACACAACACTACAAGTCCTTCCCTCATTCCTACGCAATACTGAAGTCCTTCCGTCGATACTACACAATACTGCATGCCCTTCCCACAGTCCTACAGTAATCAGTAGATAAACTTTCAATACACCGTTATAAACTATTTTAGCATTGATAAAGACTTGTCGAACCAACAGTAAATATTATACACAATACAACTTCCTGTCATGTCGGGTACACTGACTTATTTAGGATATATTCATCTTTTTCTGTACACAGACATTAGGAGCATCAATTAACCCCCTCAGTCACAAGTACAGTAGCTCTCTAAGAGCCTCACACATCTCCATGTTGATATTCACAATATAGCCACAAACAGCCTTTGGTTGGATCAGACTACCCCTGACAACCATACATAGTCCTTAAATCCATTATACAACCACCTATGATCATCACACAGCCCTAATTAGCCAAACAGTCCGTGGCGGCGGCACATAAGCCCTGGGGGCCTCACATAGCCCCTAGGAGTGACATACTGCCTCAGAACATTTACAACAAATACAACATTTTTTTTTTTACAATTACAAAAGTTTGCCCACAGGTAAAGCGCATTGCTTACAAGTAAGTTGTAAAGCTGTAATAATTACTTAATTTTACAGTAAAATCTTAAACTAACATCTTGTATTTCACTGCCAGGAAGAATACAATATTTTGTTTTGAAATGAAGATGAAACTAAAGTCCAAAATAATTAAGTTGAACAAAATACTTCCTCACTGTCTAGTTACAAATCCACATAAAAGATTACAACATTGTATTAGAAGTTATAAGCTTCGCACCGCCACAAGTCTATATGGTCACTCTTACACAAGTCCTTCCCTCACTCATACACCGCACTACAAGTATTTCCCTCACTCCTATGCCACACTACAAGTACTTCCCTCACTCCTACACAACACTACAAGTCCTTCCCTCATTCATACAGAGCACTACAAGTCCTTCCTTCACTCCTACACCACACTACAAGTCCTTCCCTCACTCCTACACCACACTACAAGTCCTTCCCTCACTCCTACACCACACTACAAGTCCTTCCCTCAATCCTACACAACCCTGCAAGTCCTTCCCTCACTCCTACACAACACTACAAGTCCTTTCCTCACTCATACACCACACTACAAGTCCTTCCCTCACTCCTACACCACACTACAAGTCCTTCCCTCACTCCTACACCACACTACAAGTCCTTCCTTCACTCCTACACAACACTACAAGTCCTTTCCTCACTCCTACACCACACTACAAGTCCTTCCTTCACTCCTACACAACACCACACGTCCTTCCCTCACTCATACACCACACTACAAGTCCTTCCTTCACTCATACAATACACTACAAGTCCTTTCCTCACTCCTACACAGCCCTGCAAGTCCTTCTCTCACTACTTCACAAACCTGTAAGTCCTTCTCTCACACCTACACCACACTACAAGTCCTTCTTTTACTCCTACACAACCCTGCAAGTCCTTCCCTCACTCATACACTACAAGTCCTTCCCTCACTCCTGCACCCCACTACACGTCCTTGCCTCATTCCTACACAGCCCTGCAAGTCCTTCTCTCACTCCTCACAAGCCTGTAAGTCCTTCCCTTACTACTACACCACACTACAAGTTCTTCTCTCATTCCTTCACAACCCTGTAAGTCCTTCCCTTACTCCTACACTATATTACAAGTCCTTCCCTCACTCATACACAACACCTCAAGTCCTTCCCTCACTCCTACACCACACTACAAGTCCTTCCCTAACTCATACACAACACTACAAACCCTTCCCTCCCTCCTACACCACACTACAAGTCCTTCAATCACTGATACACAACACTACAAGTATTTCCTTCACACCTACACCACACTACAAGTCCTTTCCTCTCTCCTACACCACACTATAAGTTCTTCTCTCACTCCTACACAGCATTGCATGTCCTTCTCTCACTCCTTCACAACCCTGTAAGTCCTTCCCTTACTCCTACACCACATACTGTACAAGTCCTTCTCTCACTCCTACACAACCCTGTAAGTCCTTCCCTCACTTCTACAAAACACTGCAAGTCCTTCCCTCACTCCGTCACAACCCTCGAAGTCCTTCCCTCACTCCTACACAATACTACAAGCCCTTCCCTTACTCATACAGTACACTACAAGTCCTTCTCTCACTCCTACACAACACCACAAGTCGTTCCCTCACTTATACACAACACTACAAGTCCTTCCCACACTCCTCCACCACACTACAAGTCCTTCCTTCACTCCTACACAACATACCAAGTCCTTCCCTCACTCCTACATAACATACCAAGTCCTTCCTTTACTCCTACACTACATACCAAGTCCTTCCCGCACTCCTACACAGCATACCAAGTCCTTTCCTTACTCCTTCACAGCATATCAAGTCCTTCTCTCACTCCCACGTAACATACCAAGTCCATCCCTCACTCCTACACAACATACCAAGTCCATCCCTCACTCCTACACAACATACCAAGTCCATCCCCACAATATACGTCCATCCCTCACCTACACAACATTCCAAGTCCAACCCCACATACCAAGTCCATCCCACCCTCACACAACATACCAAGTCCATCCACCCTACACAACATTCCAAGTCCATCCCTCACTCTACACAACATACCAAGTCCATCCCCACCACATTACTACACATCCATCCCCACTCCTACACAACATACCAAGTCCATCCACTCCTAACATCACCAAGTCCATCCCTCACCCTACACAACATTCCAAGTCCATCCTCACTCCTACACAACATACCAAGTCCATCCCTCACCACACAACATACCATGTCCATCCCTCACTTACACAACATAACCCCCACCTACACAAACATACCAAATCCTTCCCTCATCCCTACCAACATACCAAGTCCTTCG